>NW_017309348.1:37088-75968 GCF_000935625.1 Nanorana parkeri
GGGGGGGGGGGGGGCGCTCGCTTGTCCCCTCCCTTTAATGTCCTGCTGGGCCTGCACTCGGATTAAGGATCTGGTAAGAAATTTTAGGGGATCTCACAATTTCCTCCCCGCCCATTTTTTTGCGGTGACGTTCCGCTTTAAAATTCCTACCAAACTTAATGGCCTGGTATGACTTTGGAGGGAACCCTATGCAATATTTTTTTAAATTGGGGTCCCTCCTAACATTCCTAGCTCTGCCCATTTGTTTACATTTTGCAGAAACCTGTCATACTGGTCATTTTGCGGCGAGTGTTTGGCAGGAACGGATGGGTAGGCTTTTTACATTTTGGTGAGTTGGCGTCGTAGTTGACAACGCTGAATGCCGTGATTGATGTGGATTACTTTGTTGGATACATTTTAAAAACATGTTTGAGGCGTTCAATTAAAGAAATTGTCAAAAGCCTTTGTTGTGTTTTTTTTGAGAGGGGGACCCCACGCTGTTTTAATTTTTCTTTCTTTTACAATTTACAACCATCTCAATGTTTAGAATGTGACAAGAGCTTCACATTTCTACTTAGATTCATATGTAGTCTGTTGTAGATAAAGGTCCAAGTATCGCCACATGTAGTTACTCCTCAACGCATTTCGCTCCCACTAAAGGGAAATTGAGAGAAAGGCCCTAATGCAAAGCCCTCACACGGGGGGAGATGATTCTTTCTTTTACAATTTACAACCATCTCAATGTTTAGAATGTGACAAGAGCTTCACATTTCTACTTAGATTCATATGTAGTCTGTTGTAGATAAAGGTCCAAGTATCGCCACATGTAGTTACTCCTCAACGCATTTCGCTCCCACTAAAGGGAAATTGAGAGAAAGGCCCTAATGCAAAGCCCTCACACGGGGGGAGGTGGAGACCCAAAAAAGGGGGGAGACGTCAGCACCGGCCTGATCCACCCATCAACTATCCAGATCGACCACCAGACGAGAAGTCTAACTGTGTATGTAGCCACCGGTGAGTGGCTACATACACGTTATCTCTTTACCCATTGTTACTTATCTCACGTGACCCCCCTCTCTTTGTTTTTCCACATCCGTTCTTGCCCTCCCACCTGAGCCTTAGGGCTGTCCTCGTCAACACCCACCTCGCCCATTCCTGCCTTACCATCATCCCTTGTCCGCCCAAGTGGTCCCAGACCCCATTACACCATCTCCCCCCACCCTGCCCGATCCCCACCCGATACAACACAGTCTGAGTGCTTTCGCCCCCCCCAACTTTTGTTCGCTCCCACTAAAAAGGGTTTCCTCAGGAGGGATGAATGGATACTCTACATCAGGGGTGTAAACTCAGTTTAATCGTGGGCCGCAACGATACTATGGTTGCCCTCAAAGGGCCTGTAAGACTATATAAATGTATCTAATCTTTATCATAATTGCCTCTGCATTCGATTATCACTGGTTTTAGTAATAACTTAATACCTAGATCTGAAAGTAGAAGTCTAGGAAATGGCCTAGTGGGCCTGATTCGGCCCCTGGGCCTTGAGTTTGACACATGTGCTCTACATAGTTAGACAAATATGTATTATCCATCTATTATATACATAATCAACATGATAGTGGCACTAAATATTCATTATTAACTATCTTACAGTGTGTATATTGCAAAAGAAGCATACATATACAACACAAATAAAAATCAAAATACACCAAACACAGAGAAAATAATCTCACCTGTATATGTGGCCACGAATGCAGAAGGAGGACAACAGAAAAGTGAGCTCAAGCCAGACTGCACTGGAAATGCAACTAATGCTGACCCATGCAGAAGCCAGTTTTCTCCTGGAGAGCCTACAAAGAAATAACAAGGCTGTACATTCCCAATAGTTGAATGTATTATTATTATTATACAGGATTTATATAGCGGTAACATTTTGCAATATAAGGGGATGAATTGTTTGAGAATTATTGTATTGTATTAAAAATAAATAACCAAAAAGGGGGAAAAAGAACAGAAAAAATATATTCAAGTAGATACTCCATCCAATGATTTACACATAAGATGAGTCTGATTCAATACCAGAAGATCCACTGTAGAGAAAAGGCTATTTCAATGCTGCTCTGAATGTGAGAATCACTGTGTTCAAAATATACATTTCATTGGACAGAAGGAAAGTCTTATTTATCATCAGAGGATCCACACAGGAGAGAAACAATACAGGTGTTCAGAATGGGACAAATGTTTCACCACCAAATCTGAGCTTAGGGTTCACTGGAGGACTCGCACTGGAGAGAAACCATTTCAATCTGTAGAATGTGACAAGAGCTTCACACAAGAAGATCCACAGTAGATAAAAAGCTGTTTCAATGCTTTGAATATGAGAAACCATTCTTTCCAAAGATACATTTCTTTGGACACTGGAGGAATCGCCTAGGAGAGAAGTCCTATCCATATTCTGAAAATTATACATTTCACATTATAGAAATATCTGCTTTATCTGTTAGACCCCCATTCAGATTTGGGAATTGGGCTGATCACATGATTTTCATAAACTCGTTCTTGAGACCTATGTGTGTGGGGGTCAGCTACTTCTAGGTGTGATCATCTTCTTCTAGGTGTGATCATCCACAGCGAATCGCAACACGTGTGATTACATGTGAACAGCTGCATATGGCAGTGGGTGGTGACAACTGTCATTAAACTGTACAGCCCGTCCCACCTGCAGCTGACCGCATGTTTCTCGGGGAGGAATTCATGAGATCGGCCCCATTTTTAAAACTGTGCTGATGCCATAACTCGGTATATCGTGAGCTACAGCTCGCGGTATACTGAGACTGCCGCAGTCGGGGCGGATCCCAACATTAATGTCGAGATCCACCCAGCTGCGTGAGTGACAGCTTGCTCTGCCTATCTAGAAGCAGAGCCAGCTGTACTCGCCCCCTCCCCGTTCATTCCTCTAGTCAGCGCTGGAGGATTGGAGCGGGAAGGGGGGGAATCCCTGCAAGGGGAGGTGGAAACCCAAAAAAGGGGGGGAGAGAAAGGGGGGGGTGTTTGTCTGGTAGGGGGTGGGATATTTGTGGGAGTAGGTGCAGGAGATTTGCCAACTCAGTGTGCTGCTTCCCGTGTGTACGGACCGGTGTGCTTGTAGTTTGTTAAGTGAACAAAAGTGTGTGTGTGGGGGGCAAAAGCGCTCAGACTGAGTTGTATCAGGTGGGGATCGGGCGGGGGAGATGGTGTAATGGGGTCTGGGACCGCTTGGGCGGACAAGGGATGATGGTGAGGCAGGAATGGGCGAGGTGGGTGTTAACGAGGACAGCCCTAAGGCTCAGGTGGATACAGGAAAGTCCTGAGGACCACCACTTGCACCCACCACCGATGACAGCACATAACCCTTTACCTTGTGGTGAGTTACTACATTTCATACCATATTGCTTCATTCAAATCCCTAACCTTATGCCCATTTGCTTCATCAACCGGACCTTCGCCATCGCCATCCGGACGATCTGACATCAGCAACACCCTGATCCACCCATCAACTATCCAGATCGACCACCAGACGAGAAGTCTAACTGTGTATGTAGCCACCGGTGAGTGGCTACATACACGTTATCTCTTTACCCATTGTTACTTATCTCACGTGACCCCCCTCTCTTTGTTTTTCCACATCCGTTCTTGCCCTCCCACCTGAGCCTTAGGGCTGTCCTCGTCAACACCCACCTCGCCCATTCCTGCCTTACCATCATCCCTTGTCCGCCCAAGTGGTCCCAGACCCCATTACACCATCTCCCCCCACCCTGCCCGATCCCCACCCGATACAACACAGTCTGAGTGCTTTCGCCCCCCCCAACTTTTGTTCGCTCCCACTAAAAAGGGTTTCCTCAGGAGGGATGAATGGATACTCTACATCAGGGGTGTAAACTCAGTTTAATCGTGGGCCGCAACGATACTATGGTTGCCCTCAAAGGGCCTGTAAGACTATATAAATGTATCTAATCTTTATCATAATTGCCTCTGCATTCGATTATCACTGGTTTTAGTAATAACTTAATACCTAGATCTGAAAGTAGAAGTCTAGGAAATGGCCTAGTGGGCCTGATTCGGCCCCTGGGCCTTGAGTTTGACACATGTGCTCTACATAGTTAGACAAATATGTATTATCCATCTATTATATACATAATCAACATGATAGTGGCACTAAATATTCATTATTAACTATCTTACAGTGTGTATATTGCAAAAGAAGCATACATATACAACACAAATAAAAATCAAAATACACCAAACACAGAGAAAATAATCTCACCTGTATATGTGGCCACGAATGCAGAAGGAGGACAACAGAAAAGTGAGCTCAAGCCAGACTGCACTGGAAATGCAACTAATGCTGACCCATGCAGAAGCCAGTTTTCTCCTGGAGAGCCTACAAAGAAATAACAAGGCTGTACATTCCCAATAGTTGAATGTATTATTATTATTATACAGGATTTATATAGCGGTAACATTTTGCAATATAAGGGGATGAATTGTTTGAGAATTATTGTATTGTATTAAAAATAAATAACCAAAAAGGGGGAAAAAGAACAGAAAAAATATATTCAAGTAGATACTCCATCCAATGATTTACACATAAGATGAGTCTGATTCAATACCAGAAGATCCACTGTAGAGAAAAGGCTATTTCAATGCTGCTCTGAATGTGAGAATCACTGTGTTCAAAATATACATTTCATTGGACAGAAGGAAAGTCTTATTTATCATCAGAGGATCCACACAGGAGAGAAACAATACAGGTGTTCAGAATGGGACAAATGTTTCACCACCAAATCTGAGCTTAGGGTTCACTGGAGGACTCGCACTGGAGAGAAACCATTTCAATCTGTAGAATGTGACAAGAGCTTCACACAAGAAGATCCACAGTAGATAAAAAGCTGTTTCAATGCTTTGAATATGAGAAACCATTCTTTCCAAAGATACATTTCTTTGGACACTGGAGGAATCGCCTAGGAGAGAAGTCCTATCCATATTCTGAAAATTATACATTTCACATTATAGAAATATCTGCTTTATCTGTTAGACCCCCATTCAGATTTGGGAATTGGGCTGATCACATGATTTTCATAAACTCGTTCTTGAGACCTATGTGTGTGGGGGTCAGCTACTTCTAGGTGTGATCATCTTCTTCTAGGTGTGATCATCCACAGCGAATCGCAACACGTGTGATTACATGTGAACAGCTGCATATGGCAGTGGGTGGTGACAACTGTCATTAAACTGTACAGCCCGTCCCACCTGCAGCTGACCGCATGTTTCTCGGGGAGGAATTCATGAGATCGGCCCCATTTTTAAAACTGTGCTGATGCCATAACTCGGTATATCGTGAGCTACAGCTCGCGGTATACTGAGACTGCCGCAGTCGGGGCGGATCCCAACATTAATGTCGAGATCCACCCAGCTGCGTGAGTGACAGCTTGCTCTGCCTATCTAGAAGCAGAGCCAGCTGTACTCGCCCCCTCCCCGTTCATTCCTCTAGTCAGCGCTGGAGGATTGGAGCGGGAAGGGGGGGAATCCCTGCAGGGAGCCGTGACTGACAGTCGCGGCTCTCTGCAGGGACAGGATCGAGAAGTGAGCGAGCAACGGTATGTGTTTGCTCACTTCCCGATCTATTGAGTCGACGTGTGACAGGTTCATTGTCATTGAAAATCACTCACCTCATAGTTCTCCTTAACCACTTCAAGACCAGGTGTTTAGACCCCCTTCCTGGCCAGGCCATTTTTCAGTATTCAGCGCTGCGGTACTTTGACTGACGTTTATTCCGTCATGCAACGCTGTACTGAAATGAATTTTATACCATTTTTTGGGGACAGATAGAGCTTTATTTCGGTGGTATTTAATCACCACTGGGGTTTTTATTTTTTACTATAATTAGGAAAAATTACAGAAAATTTGGGGAAAAAAAAGTTTTTTTTAACATTATGTTAGGAAACATTTATTATTACCCAGTTTTTTGGTAACATATAAAAGATCGGGTCACGTCGGGTAAATAGACACCAAACATGTCAAGCTTTAAAATTGCGCGCACCCGCGAAATCGCAGAAAATTACCGTACCCAAAATTGGCCATGGGCGACGCTTTAAAAGCTTTTACCGCTCATCAGTTTAGTGTTATCAGTGATTGATGGATCAGATCTAGAGAGCTCGGGCCGGCCGTTTTTTTACTACGGCCGGCCCGGAGGTGGTTAAATGAAATATGTGTTGTGTCTGATTTGACCAACACTGCCACCTTTTTCTAGTTATCTGGAGCAATACTTTTACGATAAAGTGGATTTCCATTTTTTTTTTATTCCTTGAACTTGTGCTGGATATCCTATAAAGAAAATGGTCCAATAGACAACTCTGGAGAGATTGAGAACTAGATGATGGTATTGTAAGGTTTGGAATTAAAACACACCTATTACACCTACTATATTTCCATTCCAAGTATTGAGTGCTGGTGTTTTCAGTAAAGGGTACAATTAATGCTACAGAATACAAAGATTTGTTTAAAACACTATGGGGGTTATTCACAAAGCTGCCGAAGGATCTAGCCGTAGCTTAGGCTGATCCTTCAGCTAGCTTCGGCCCCAGGACCACTTCGGTTCTGTAGAACCGAAGGACTGCTATACGGGCTAATCACTATAGCCCGTACAGCTCCCGAAGCTGGCTGAGCTGGCAGTGATATGAAAGCCAACTCTGCTAAGCTCTCATCCTTATGACAGAACAGCGTCCGCTGGTTACCTAGTAACCAGCGGACACTGTTCTGTCATTAAGATGAGAGCTTAGCAGAGTCGGCTTTCATATCCCCGCCGGCTCCGACAAGCTCTCATTCTAATGACAGCTGGTCCGAGCCAATAGAAAACAGTTGGGCGGAGCTAGCTGTCACTGCTAGCTCTGCACAATCGTTTTCTATTTAAAAAAAAACTTTTTTTGACTGTTTTTTTTTCTATTCCGCTCGAACCAGCAGAGGTACCGAGCAGAATAGCCGAGCAGAATGCCGCTCAGAGGCATTCGGCTATTCACTCAGTGCTTCTATCCTTGTGGCAACAGATTTATCTTCCACCATCACTGCACACTAAGCCAACTCAGTAAAGACATCATTAAAACAAATATTGGGGAGAATTCAAATGGCCTACACAGAGCTTTAATTTAACCCTACCGGAAACATATGGACTTTTTGCTGCTAGAACCGTTCTTGCATACCAGAAAAAATGCACCTTTAGGCCAAAAACATTATATAATTTCTGAAAGCAGAGACCCTGGAGAATAAAATGGAGGCAGTTCAAATGTTGTTGTCACACGATATTTATGCCACCGTTTATCAAACCTAAATGTTTACTAATTAATGCATTCAAATTAATTTTCATATACCCAAACACTTTCTAATATGACATTTTTGGTAAACAAGAAAGGATGTGGTCACATCAAGTATATAGATACCAAACATGTGAATTCTTAAGGTTGCACGCCTGTGACATGGTAATAAACCTCAGTGCTCAAAAGCATTCATAAGCAACTCTTAAAAAAGCGTTTATAGCTCATTAGTTTTGCATTAATCATGAATAATGGCGCTTAAGTAATGCTCTTATTGTGGCGTGCATGGTGATATGTAACGCATGTGGAGTAATTGTCGTTTTCATATGTAGGCGCACACAATGAAAGTAAATAGGTATGTATATGCATGCACCTAGGGGTGGGGTGTTTTCACATTTTCTTTGGTGTTTTTTATAGGCTATTTTAATTTTTTATAACTTTATTGCTATCACATAGGAGCCTAATAGCCCATCAATTGTTCTAACATTGTTATTTATAAAAGCAATTTGTAAGAAATCTCCCCAACAGTGCACAGGCAGCAAAAAATAATTCAGAGGGGTGGTAACCCTTCCGTATTATAACCAAAACCTAAAATAATGATTGAAACATTTTACCAAAGACTCTCCAGTCCCTTCTGTCCTTGATGGCGCCGTATAGTATCATGTGTTATGTTAATGAGAGACAACTCCCATTCATTTTCAATGAAGGTTCCCTCCTATTGTCCTCCCTCCATTAGAATGTTAATGAACTTGTCCGGGCTGTGATTGGGGTGGAGAGCTGAAACAAAGAACAGCTGAGACTACCCAATTCCAATGTAAACATTCCTTTTGTGAAGTAGATCTCACCTTTTCAGCCAATGGAGATCCAGCACATGTAGGTGAATGGGGGTGAAATGAATATAAGGTGAGGCTGAGCTCAGTAAGATCCAAGAACTGCTGGTCAAGAGAACAAGAAGCTTCTATAGGACCCAATTCTACATTATACCAGGTAGGTGCACTCTATGTGATTATGCTCTTCATCATTTACAATTTCTGTCTATGAACATTGAACTGAGAGATATTGTGTCTGCAA
The DNA here is from genome assembly GCF_000935625.1 of Nanorana parkeri. Classification (NCBI taxonomy): domain Eukaryota; kingdom Metazoa; phylum Chordata; class Amphibia; order Anura; family Dicroglossidae; genus Nanorana; species Nanorana parkeri. The sequence goes on from NW_017309348.1 coordinate 45,482, forward strand.
GTAGAGAATATCTAAGTGCTCTTCTTACATGGTTTAGGTATTCAAATCAAATCCAGGCAGCAGGTAATGCCGGTTAGCAAAATTATAATCTGGAAACATTGCCTCTCTCAGAATGTTTACTGAGTTTGACATTAATCTAATTTCTAAAAACCCAGCCCACACGTTTCTTATTGCAGTTCTGGAAGGATTGCAGATTTTTATCACATGATTCTGAGATACACATAAAACAAGTATATTATAAATACATTTTAAGCAAAGTTATAAGCAAACAAGTTTTCAGTTTGGAAAGAGCGGGGAAGGATTAACCCCTTCATGACTGAGGCCTTTTTTTCATTGTTTGCACCCATGTTATATTCCACATTTTAGGCCTGAAAATGACTTAAAACCCCCCAACATTATATATTTTCTGAATGCCAAGACCCAATACAATATAATGGTGGTAGTTGCAAATTTTTATGTTGCGCAATACTAGCGCAACTCCTTATTAAACCCCAAAAGTTTGTGACAAATTTAATTAAATGCCCCAAAACACAACAAAATACCAATTTTTTAAAATGAAATATAAAATATGAGGTTACAACGAGTAAAATGATAACCAACATGCCCAGTTTACAAATTGCGTGCGTCCGTGAAACGGCGAAAAACTGCAGTACCCCAAAAAGTCCATAGAAGACGCTTTAAAAGCCCCCACAGGTCATCAATTTAGAGATACCCCCAAAATACTGGCCCTAGAATTATTGCTCTCACTCCAGCATGCGCGGTGATACCCAACATGTGTAGCACGTTCATTGTTTTCATACGTAGGCGCACCCGACGTGTGTTTACGTGGCGACGCGCGTGCTCGCAGGTGTGGGGGACTTTACATTTTTTAATTATTATTAGATTTATTTTATTTCATTTTATTTTAAAAACTGTTTTTTTTTTCTACTGCACTTTGACTGCTATCACATAGGGGGGCTTACAGGCCCCCCATGTGATGGCAGATGGTGGTGACAGGTACTCTTTAAGGTGATGCTGGGGGTCCAAAAGACCCCCAGTGTCACCTTTACACTAGAAATAAGCTATTGAAGTGCGGGGACACAGAAGCGATCTGGCGACAGGCAAAAGCCGCCGGGAGTCTGTTTAAACAGCCCCGATGCTGGCGACGTACACTGCAGGGGTTAAAACTCCTGCTGGGATTTTACTGCTTGTTAATCTGGCCATACACCTTGCAACCATCTCACGACTTTTGTTGTGCGATTGTTGTAAGGTGATTTATGTTCGTACGACCTGCCCATCTTGGACAGTCAGATCGTACTTGCGATCATCGCAAGTCCTCCGCCGCTGAGGGGAGGGCTTGCAGTTGATTTTGAGCGGGCAGTGTGCATCTGCGCACCTCGGGCCGTGCGGCTTTCGTCTTGCGATCGCGCTACCAACCCACCGGAAATCGTGCGCTTTTCGGCGGGATTTGTAGCGTGCTCGTAAGACGAAAATCGCGCGACCGTACAGTATATGCGGTTGCACGCTGCCCATATTCCTTACAATTATTGTACGGTTGCAGGATCACCTGTGATTATCGTACGATAATCGTCAGGTGAATGGGTAGCTTTAAGGTACCCATACACTGCTCGATTCTCATACGAGAATCGAGCAGTGTGAATGAAGATGTGCGACCGTTTCTACTGTACAGTCGCACGTCTTTTGTCTAAGGAGCGTGCTAGAAAACCAGCCGAGAAACGTACGATTTTCGGCTGGTTTGAACGGTGCTCGGGAGACAAATGCCGAACGGGACGGTGTGCGCCCATTCAGCATTGCAGTCATCGGAAGTACGATCTGCCTGTCCAAGATGGGCAGATCGTACGTTTTTTAAAGTACTTTACAACCCTCGCAAGACTAAGGTCTTGCGAGGGTTGTAGAGTGTATGGCCACCTTTAAAGAGATTTCCCCTTGCTTACCTTTTCCCTTCTCCAGGTGAAAACCTTTAAACCAGACAAGAAGGAACTCTCTAACAGCAATACAGTAAGAAGTATACATTTGGTTGTGCCCTGCACATCGCTGATGACACCAAACAATCCTCGTGACCCCGCACATCTTCGGTGACTCTGCACATCGCTGATGACACTAAACAATCCTCGTGACCCCGCACATCTTCGGTGATCCTGCACATCGCTGATGACACCAAACAATCCTCGTGACCCCGCACATCTCCGGTGACCCTGCACATCTCCGGTGACCCTGCACATCTCCGGTGACCCCGCACATCCTCGGTGACTCCGCACATACCCGGTGAAACCGCACAGTGGGTGGATCTATCGAAACTGGAGCAGCCAAAATCTGGAGCAGCTGTGCATGGCAACCAATCAGCTTCTCTTTCATTTTCAAATCTTACCTGAGCAAACTGAAGAGAGAAGGTGATTGGTTGCCCTGGAAAACGGCTCCAGATTTTGCCTGCTCCAGTTTTGATCAGTCCCCCCCCCATGTCTTTTTATCTGTTTTAACAGTTATAGCTGTAGATGAGAAGACTGGTGGGGGAAGGGGAGGAGGGACATGGGGGAACCTGGACTTGGGGCAGCAGAGAGTAAATGTTACCCAGGAGAGGGAGAGATACGAGAGAGAAAAATTGTAGAAGTGTCACCAGCACACCAGTCCTTTAAGATAGCAAAAGCTTCATTTATTTAAGTTTTTTGTCATATTACCGAACAAGCTCTTTCAGGACCGCACAGGGTCCCTTCATCAGGCTTTAGCATTTAGCATTTTTTTTGGTTAAAAAAACACCCATAAAATGTGAAAACACCCCACCCCTAGGTGCATACAAACCTATTTACTTACATTGTGTGCGTCTACATATGAAAACGACAATTACATCAACACGTGCTACATATCACCATGCATGCCACAATAAGAGCATTACTTAAGGGCCATTATTCATGATTAATGCAAAACTAATGAGCTATAAAGGCTTTTTTAAGAGTCGCTTTTGAATGCTTTTGAGCACTGAGGTTTATTACCATGTCACATGCGTGCAACCTTAAGAATTCACATGTTTGGTATCTATATACTTGACGTGACCTCATCCTTTCTTGTTTACCAAAAATGTCATATTAGAAAGTGTTTGGGTATATTAAAATTAATTTGAATGCATTAATTAGTAAAAATTTAGGTTTGATAAACGGTGGTATCAATATCGTGTGACAACAAAACTTGAACTGCCTCCATTTTATTCTCCAGGGTCTCTGCTTTCAGAAAATATATAATGTTTTTGGCCTAAAGGTGCATTTGTTTCCGGTATGCAAGAACGGTTCTAGCAGCAAAAAGGTCTGTGAGCTGCATTTCCACATTGATCTGCTTCTGCAAATAAATGGATTATTATAAAGCTATTATATCCCTATGTATCAATGGGGAGTTTGGCCAGGCCAGGCATATGAAGGGACCCTGTGCGGTCCCGAAAGCACTTGTTTGGTCATATGATAAAAAAAACTTCAATAAATGAAACTTTTGCTATCTTAAAGGACTGGTGTGCTGGTGACATTTCTACAATTTTATAAATGCTCAAATTTTCTGCGCTAATGGAAAAAAAAGGGGAGCGAAAAGATTTATAAGGGAAAAGCCGGATACACTCCAAGATGCTGAAGCTCAGGCTAGATGCCTCAAAAGGTTTGATTAATCAGTAGTACAGCGCTAGGGCTTATCACAGTGTAATTAAACCCAAACCAATATGTATGACCTATACAGAATAAACACACTTCTAAGTGATCCAAGTATGTATAAATAAATATAATAAAGATTCTACGTTATAGAAAAATGTGTGTCCAAGAAGGAAAAAGGAGAAAACCGGATTAACCGCCAGCTGCTAGGGCTCAAACAGAGGAGCCTCAAAGGTTAATTAATGGTGCAGCGCTATGGTTCTTCCAGTATATCTTGACAAAGGCAAGTGCATAAAATAAACGTGAATCTCTTTACCCATAAAAGGGTGTTATAAATTATGTGAACACAATAATTTGTATAAAGTGTATCACCATCTCTTGATGGCCAATGTGTTGGGGAGTGAAAAGTGTACAAGACTGTGTACAATATGAGTAAATACAAAAGTTAATGAAATTACAGATAAAAAATTATAAATATTTGATTGTCGAATTGTGTAGAAAACTTAGTTCCTATCTATGGATATATCAATGTGAGTACACCCGTCCTTATAAGAGGTGCAATTGTATGAATAATGTCAAAAGACTGTTTAAGCCTAAACCAGAAAAAATATAATACAATCTATAGGAGGTTAATATTGTCCAAAAGTGTCTTATTCATGGAGGGGCATGTTTTAAACTGAAGGGGAACTCAATGGGTAAAGCCCAATTGGCCGTGTCCAGGGAGATGATTTGTCTGAAGAGAGGTGGAACCCCGTAGGGTATACACTCACCAGATGTCGGAGAAGTAATAGGGGTTAACATTCAGTCCGTCTTTCTGTGAGGTACCGCAATCCACCCTCAGTCCTGGTCCCAAGGAAGGTGCCCATATCGAGGTAACAAAGGCCGTCCTGGCCGTGGGGCGATATCCTATACTGCTTCCTAGAGTATTTCAGTTTCTGATCTCACCGAAGTGAGTAGTTCAATCCGGAAAAGGATAAGGAGAGAGAGCAGAAAACAAGGACTCGTAGTGCATTAAATGAGATTTATTGGATCAAATACCGCTACACATAGCGTAGATCATAAAAGCAACAAAGCAGATGCTAGCTAATCTGCTGAAAAATGAAATAAAAACCGGTGATCTTTAGACTGTAAGTGTGACGTAAAACAACAGGTGATCTTTAGACTGTAAGTGTGACGTAAAACAACAGGTGATCTTTAGACTGTAAGTGTGACGTAAAACAACATCACCGGTCCCGACGCGTTTCGTCACCAGACGTTGTCAAGGTATGGCAGGTCTGTGTGAGTCACACCACAGTCTGTCTTAAATAGTCAACACAATCAGAAAAACTCTAATCAACTGTGTACCAATTAAAGTATATAATTATATACAGATCTAGTAGTCAAACACTTAGCTCAGAGATTAAATGGAGTTAAAACGAATTAAGAGGTTAGGATTATTTAAAACCGAAGCAAGAGTATATCGTGGAGATCTTATATATTTACATAAAGACCTTAAAAACATAAGTCTCTCAAACATAAGGTGGGATATATTATAATCTACCAACAATAAATGCATAATTAGATCTAAGCCGCACTAGGTCAAAAATTACATATATATCAATAGAGTAAAGATCATCTACAATATAATGGATGATAAATTATACTTAACTAGTATATACAACCTACATACAAAAAAAAAATATATAAATTTGAAACATAAAAGCGAAGGTGGTGAGTCAGGTAAGGATGATGAATAAATATAAGTGGATATAGATAAATATGAAGCATATTCGTGTGGAGGAAGAAAACAATTCCATCCAATGGGTATAACATTGATGTGTTAATTAATAATAAAAATCAATGTGAAAAATATATTCTATATAAATACAATCATTAGTGGTCTATAAAGTGCAATGTGCCTATGTGTGGCGTGTTATTACTGGTCTATAAAGTGCAGTGTGCCTATATGTGATATGCCAAAATGTGTAAATGAACAAACTTGTGTAAAGAGGGTTATTGAAAAGTGAATCTGTAAATATATGACTAGAAATAAATTCGCACGAAATGACAAAGCCCATAGATTAGGTATTGTCTATATAGAATCATTAATAGTCCATATTAAAGATGTAATGTATAGATGACTCAACCCTATCTGGGTGCCTACATATATATATACAACTAGTCTTTTATATATACATACATATATCCACATATATATATACACATATCCAAGAATTTTGATCAAATTACAAAAGGATAAAAAGGGAAAATTTAGCTATTACTAAGGAAGCAGTTGAGATCGAATTCCACGTTTAAACCCTGATAGTGTGTCTAGGAGATAGATCCATTTGGATTAGTTTTTCGATATTTCTCTAACTGGATTGGATCCTCTCTAGTGCCTTTCTATCCTATCAATTCCTATCATTTTTAGGGGGGACGGATCTTTATTATGATGATATTTGAAATGTCTAGACAAACTATGTTTATCAAATCCTTTTTTGATGTTATTGATGTGCTCTTCCAGGCGTTTTTTGAGCATTCTTTTAGTTCTGCCAATGTATTGGAGACCGCACGGGCATTCAAGAAGATATGTAACAAATTTGCAAGAGCATGAGATAAACTTATTAATTCTATACTCTTTATTTGTAGAAGTGGACCTAAAATAGTAAATTTTTTTCTTTGTCCCTGTGGTTCTGCATGAGATACATCTCCTGCATGGGAAAAATCCTCTACAATTTTGCTAACATTCGCAGGGCCATCCGCAGTCACTGCGAGTACCCCCCACTACAAGGGACATATCGGTAAGGAGTGCGACAAGGATAGTACTTAAGATCCGAGAGACACACACTGGACACAGAAAGAAGTCTACAGAACAGGACAAGTGACAGGAGATTCTCCCTAAAGATGGCCATACACTCTACAACCATCGCAAGACCTTAGTCTTGCGATGGTTATACAGTGATTAAAAAAACGAACGATCTGCCCATCTTGGACAGGCAGATCGTACTCTCGATCATCGCAAGCCCGCCCCTCTGAGGGGCGGGCTTCCGATGACCCAATGCTGAACGGGCAGTGTGCGCGTGCGCACACCGGCCCGTTCGGCATTTGTCTCCCGAGCACCGTTCAAACCAGCCGAAAATCGTACGATTTTTGGCTGGTTTTATAGCGTGCTCCTTAGACAAAAGACGTGCGACCGTACAGTAGAAACGGTCACACATCTTCATTCACACTGCTCGATTCTCGTACGATCGCGGGATTTCCCGCGCTTCTCGTACGAGAATCGAGCAGTGTATGGGCACCTTAACACACACACACACACAGAGCTGAGAAGCTGTGCTGATCACTCATCTCTGCTCTCTCCATAGAGGGGAGAGGGGAGGATCAGCTGATTGCAGTTTAGAGATAACAAGCTGACCCTCTGAGAGACGGATTAAAGATCTTGTGGAGGGAATTTTACATTTCTTTGTCTCTGGCCTGTAAAAGAATCTATAAAATAAAGTATGAAAAACAGCCTTGTGACTCCTGAGAATGCACACACATGTACATCCCCCTGCACCTCCCCATTGCCACCACAAAACTCAAAATCCATTTTCCATTAACCTCCCTGGCGGTCTGATTATGCAGTGTTTTTGCATGCCAAAGCGGTACATTGTTTAAAAAAAAAAAATATTATAATTTTAAAAATGGTCCAGTAAATGGGAATTCTGGGGGCTCTGCGTGATCCGTACCACAGTCAATAGAGCACCAGGTTCTAACATCACTGAGCTCGGTCGCAGAAGCGTCGCTGTCGTCACTTTCAGTGTCTGATATTGAATTTCCCCATGAATCGCTATCGCTCAATTCTGCGAGTGATTCTACATCACTATCACTTTTTTCTAGCTGGTCTAAAACCGCTTTGACCTAAAGGGACGCTTTTTGGATGCCATGGACGTTCTCAAGTTTCCAGGCAGAAAGAACAGCAAAAGAACACTAAAAGTGCAGGCAGGGCACTGGACAAAGCTGTAGGGACAAAACTGAAGTGAAATGGTTTGATACAGTAATGTAATCATAGCAGATTACATTGTAATGTGTGTATTCTGTGTATATTGCATGTTTTCACTTTTGAATTTCCCACCAGCTTCGCTGGACTCCTAAAGGGAAATGGTTGTATTATGCCACCATTCCTATTTGGAGGCTTGGCATCACAGATACTTCATTGAGTGCAGTAAAACGATTCTCCACTCAGAGAAGACAAACCTGTATTCAGTTATTAATGTTTATATTTACTGTGTATTCAATGAACAAAAAACTAATTGATTGAATTGCAAACTATCTGAAGACATTCAATTCTGATGTTAAACTCCAAAATGTGTAAAGTTCTTGATTTTGTCTTTATCTGTTGTCAATATTCCTTAACTTCTATAATAATTTATTTCTATTTTTTTTTAGGGATCCACCTTAATTCTTGAATATTGGATTGAAGCACTCTGATAACAAAGTACTGCTAAGTTGACGTTCTTTAGCACATGATGGATCCCAGAGGAGACAAGTTATATGAGTTCTCAGAGTGTGAGCAACGTTTAACTTCAAATTCATTTCTAACAGTTCACCAGAAAATTCACAATGAAGAGAAAACATTAGAAAATTCACATTTTACTCAACACCAGAGGAGTCACACCGGAGAGAAGGTATTTGAGTGCTCAGAATGTGACAAGTGTTTCAGACATAAGAGCAGTCTTACTGGACATCAGAAGATTCACACAGGAGAGAAACCATTTAAATGTTCAGAATGTGACAAGTGCTTCTCACTTAGGAAACATCTTACTCAACACCAGAGGACTCACACTGGAGAGAAGCCATTTCAATGTTCAGAATGTGGAAAGTGCTTCTCACAAAGTACAAATCTTACTAAACACAACAAGACTCACACAGGAGAGAAACCATTTAAATGTTCAGAATGTGACAAGTGTTTCACAAGAAAGGCAACACTTATTCAACACCAAAACATTCACACTGGAGAAAAGCCGTACAAATGTTCAGAATGTGGAAAGTGCTTCACACAAAAGAGACGTCTTACTGTTCACCAGAGTGCTCACACTGGAGAGAAACCATTTAAATGTTCAGAATGTGGAAAGTGCTTCACACGGAAGGACAGTCTTATTTATCATCAGATGATCCACATAGGAGATAAACCATACAGGTGTTCAGAATGTGACAAATGTTTCACCACCAAATCTGAGCTTATGGTTCACTGGAGGACTCACACTGGAGAGAAACCATTTCAATGCTTAGAATGTGACAAGAGCTTCACACAAAAAAATAGTCTTATTCGGCACCAGAAGATCCACAATTGAGAAAAAGCAGTTTCAATGCTCTGAATGTGAGGAACACTGCATCCAAAAGGTACATTTTATTGGACACTGGAGGAATCACCTAGAAGAGAAGTCCTATCCAAGTTTGGAAAGTGATACATTTCACATTATAGAAATATCTTTTAAGATCCTGTTTGCTTTTGATGGATTTATTGTATTTTTTTTAGCTGTGCCGTTTTTGTAAAAAATACTACAAATCAAAACTGGGGAAAAAGTATTTTAAGTTTTTTCCTCTTTTGTATATTTTATTTGTCCTAAGTCACGCGTTAGACACACATATGTGATATAAATATGTAGCCCTATCTGTCCTCTAAAAAACAATATATAATGTGTGGGTGCACTTTGTAAGAAAGTATATTACTGACATGGAAGAATCACACAGCACAAATGTTAAAAGTGCGTCAGTCATTTACGAACAGAAACGAAAAACAAGCTCTGTCATGAAGGGGTTAAAATATTTCTTTTGAAAAAATGTCCAATATGTCCCCCTGCACTCCTTGCAGCGTCTCCGGCCAAAATCACAATAATAGTGCTTGTAGTTGTACTCACGGATGGCGCCGTGCACATCAAACAGTAAATGAATAGCAATCACCAGCACTCAGCAAAAGATTTCAAACGATAAAGTCCATTTAATCGGACAGATCGTCATACATGTTGTAATAATTATAACCGACGTTGCGGGGGCCACGTAGGGACCCTTCATCAGGGCAACAATGTAACACACCATTGTTACCGGTGTTACATTGTTGCCCTGATGAAGGGTCCCTACATGGCCCTGAAACGTCGGTTATAATTATCGCAACATGTATAATGATCAATTTATTTTGGAAAACCAAAGCTGGACTGAGGGTGGAGTCACCTGTTTCCACAGTATGGGTATACATGCATGGGCTGCATTCAGCAAGTGCACTAGAACCGACCGGGAGCTGTCCGATTAAATGGACTTTATAGTTTGAAATCGTTTACTGGGTGCTGGTGATTCCTATTCATTTGCTTTTTGAAAAAAATGTTTCTTTCTTTGTTGGATTGAATAATGTGCCTTTCAATATTTTGTAATTCTAAATGCTGCCAGGAATTGAAGTTCTTTTTTCTCTTTCATGTTTTTTTACACATTGTTTATAAAGTTCACATGCTCAGACAGTAATTTACACAACAGAATAAAAGAATCAGAGCAATGAGTCCTCCCTCTTTCTTTCCCAGGTATCTTTTCTTTCATTTCAGTCAGAGACCGGGCGTATGAAAGGGAATATCCTCCGCTGTGCTCGCTCCGCTGAAATCCTGTAGTTTTCTAGCATAACATTGTCCTGGGTATACCTTATATTACATGTCTATTTATAACTTTATACATTAAAAACACTGGAAAGAATAAATCTGAAGTAAATCTGTGCTGTGGCTGTGATGTATCTTGTTGTCTGGAGCAATACTTTTAGGAGAAGATGCACCATAATCTGAATTTCCCCAGAGACTGTAACATACAGGGGTACAGGTACCCTTAAAAACAAGATCACACAGGGACTCATACACACGCATACACATGCAGAATCACATGCATACACGCAATAGGTTGAACTTGATGGGCCTGTGTCTTTATTCAACCTCTGTGTATCTGTGTCTGTGTAACTCAGGACCCACATTTGTCCTTGGTCATTAAGTCACGACCCAAGTCGCACTGCAGTGGAACGCATGGCATCAGGGTACCGTGCATTCCGGTGCGGGTGTACGGACTGTGGGTGGAAGGTGGGTTTGGGTTATTATGACGAGAGCTTAGGAGAGCTGGCAGTGATATGAAAGTCGACTCTGCTAAGCTCTCATATATAAGCAACTCTTAAAAAAGCCTTTATAGCTCATTAGTTTTGCATTAATCATGAATAATGGCCCTTAAATAATTTTCATTTTCATATGTAGGCGCACACAATGAAAGTAAATAGGTATGTATATGCATGCACCTAGGGGTGGGGTGTTTTCACATTTGTTTGGTGTTTTTTATAGGCTATTTTTATTTTTATAACTTTATTGCTATCACATAGGAGCCTAATAGCCCATCAATTGTTCTAACTTTGTTATTTAAAAAAGCAATTTGTAAGAAATCTTCCCAACAGTGCACAGACAGCAAAAAAAATATTCAGAGGGGTGGTAACCCTTCCTTATTATAACCAAAACCTAAAATAATTATTGAAACATTTTACCAAAGACTCTCCAGTCCCTTTTGTTCTTGATGGAGCAAGTATAGTATCATGTGTTATGTTAATGAGGAGAGACAACTCCCATTAATTTTCAATGAAGGTTCCCTCCTATTGTCCTCCCTCCATTAGAATGTTAATGAACTTGTCCGGGCTGTGATTCGGGTGGAGAGCTGAAACAAAGAACAGCTGAGACTGCCCAATTCCAATGTAAACATTCCTTTTGTGAAGTAGATCTCACCTTTTCAGCCAATAGAGATCCAGCACATGTAGGTGAATGGTGGTGAAATGAATATAAGGTGAGGCTGGGCTCAGTAAGTTCCAAGAACTGTTGGACAAGAGAACAAAAAGCTTCTATAGGACCCCATTCTACATTATACTAGGTAGGTGCACTCTATAATTTATATTTTCTTTTTCTATGAACATTGATCTGAGAGATATTGTGGTTGCAAGTAGAATATATTTCAGTGCTCTTCTTACATGGTTTAGCTATTCAAATAAAATCCAGGCAGCAGATTATGCCAGTTAGCAAAATTATAATCTTGAAACATTGCCTCTCTCAGAATGTTTACTGAGTTTGGCATTAATCTTTTAGTTTTTTTTATAAAATCCAGTCCACAAATTTCTCATTGCAATTTTGGAAGGATTGCAGATTTCTGTCACATGACTCTGAGATACATATAACAAGTATATTATAAATACATTTTAAGCATAGTTATAAGCAAACAATTTTTCAGTTTGGAAATAGTGGGGAAGGATTAAAACTCCTGCTGGGATTTTACTGCTTTGTTAGAGGGATTTTCCCTTGATTACTTTTAACCTTGTCCAGGTGAAAACCTTTAAACCAGACAAGAAGGAACTCTCTAACAGCAATACAGAAAGAAGTATACATTTGTTTTTTTTTTTGTTAAACAGGGAAATGCTTTGTTTTGGTGTCTTTATCCTTGTTATAGATTTCCCCTCACTTCCTTTCTGTTGAAACCGTTGTCACCAGAATAGAAAATGAGGGAAAATAACTCCCTTTTTTCACAGTGTAACCCAGGAGAAGTTCTAAATCTCTTCCCGCTCTATCCAAAACTAAAGAAACATTTTGACTTGCTATACACTTTAAGATGTCTGATTTTTCTTAATTTAATATAAAAACACCTCTTTTAGGATTTGGTCAACAAAGATATCTTTTTGTGTGTCGTTTAACTGCTTCACTACCGCCTAACATAAATGGTGGCTTTCCAAGATAATGGCTGCTGGACCTTACTATTAAACAGCTGGTGATGGCTGTTCACATGGCTGTTCGCATGGCTATAGAATTCTTAATTTAATATAAAAACACCCCTTTTAGGATTTGGTCAACAAAGATATCTTTTTGTGTGTCGTTTAACTGCTTCACTACCGCCTAACATAAATGGTGGCTTTCCAAGATAATGGCTGCTGGACCTTACCATTAAACAACTGGTGATGGCTGTTCACATGGCTGTTCGCATGGCTATAGATAGAGGTTTCATTTATTCTGGGAATAGTACTATTGGAATAGTAAACCTCAATGCTACACCGGTCCCCAGTACTGGAGACTCAGAGTCCAGTAAAATGTATGAACTAGAAAAACGAAAAGTTCTGTGATGGAGCTCAGTTAGTGCATGTACTTCTTACCACCTATAATGACCATCTGGCTTGCCTGAAAAGTTTAGCCAGACAAACCCCTGTAAAAAAAACACTGAATTCTAACCATAATGGCAGGAAGCATAGAGGAATTATCAAAGTCTTGCTTTCATAGAAGCACCACTGATATCTGACACTAATTAGTGATGCAGAAGTAGGAAATATAAATTTGAAATAATTTCCATTGTCATATACAACCAGCATCCGGAGCTCTGGACTTTTTCACAAGTTGAGTTTTCAAAGCTCTACTCGGCTCCTTTGTGGAAACACGGCTGTTGTTTACACAACTCAGCAGCTCAAGCTGACATTTGCACACATGAGGGAATCAGAAAAGTGAATCCTCTCCTTTTCTTCACATAGCTCCATCTGACTTTTCAATAAGAGACATAAAGTGTTTAAAATGAAAACACTTGTACTAAAATATCTTTAGAACATCCATAATGTGTTAAAAGTCAAGGTCATGGAGTTGTCTATTGCTACTTTTATATAAATAATCTGTGTAATTAAGGCTTCCATAAAGTGAAGTCATTTATACAGACACAGCCCCATCTACAGAGTTTTACTATTGTCACTGGACTCCTCAAGAGAAATGGTTGTATTATGCCGCCATTCCTGTTTGGAGGCTTGGCGTCACAGATACTTCATTGAGTGCAGTAAAATGATTCTCCACTCAGAGAAGACAAACCTGTATTCAGTTATTGATGTTTATATTTCCTGTGTATTCAATGAACAAATAAATAATCGTCTGAACTGCAAACTATCTGAAGACATACAATTCTGATGTTAAACTCCAAAATGTGTAACGTTCTTGATTTTGTCTTTAATAATTATAGAAGTCTGTAACTTCTATAATTATTAATTTCTATTTTTTTTAGGGATCCACCTTAATTCTTGAATATTGGAGTGAAGCAGCCTGATAACAAAGTACTGCTAAGTTAGCGTTCTTCAGCACATGATGGATCCCAGAGGAGACAAGTTATATGAGTTCCCAGAGTGTGAGCATAGTTTAATTCCAAAGTCAGTTCTAACAGTTCACCAGAAAATTCACGATGAAGAGAAACCATTTGAAAATTCACATTTTACTCAACACCAGAAGAGTCACACAGAAGAGAAGATATTTGAGTGCTCAGAATGTGAAAAGTGTTTCAGACATAAGAGCAGTCTTACTGGACATCATAAGATTCACACAGGAGAGAAACCATTTAAATGTTCAGAATGTGACAAGTGCTTCTCACTTAGGAAACATCTTACTATACACCAGAGGACTCACACTGGAGAGAAGCCATTTCAATGTTCAGAATGTGGAAAGTGCTTCTCACAAAGTACAAATCTTACTAAACACAACAAGATTCACACAGGAGAGAAACCATTTAAATGCTCAGAATGTGACAAGTGTTTCACAAAAAAGACAGCACTTATTCAACACCAAAAGATTCACACTGGAGAAAAGCCATATAAATGTTCAGAATGTGGAAAGTGCTTCACACAAAATGTGCATCTTACTATTCATCAGAGGACTCACACTGGAGAGAAACCATTTAAATGTTCAGAATGTGGAAAGTGCTTCACACGGAAGAAAAGTCTTATTAATCATCAGATGATCCACACAGGAGAGAAACCATACAGGTGTTCAGAATGTGACAAATGTTTCACCACCAAATTTGAGCTTACGGTTCACTGGAGGACTCACACTGGACAGAAACCATTTCAATGTTTAGAATGTGACAAGAGCTTCAGACAAACAAATAGTCTTATTTGGCACCAGAAGATCCACAATGGAGAAAAAGCTGTTTCAATGCTTTGAATACAAGAAACCCTTCTTTCAAAAGATACATTTAACTGGACACTGGAGGATTCACCTAGAAGAGAAGTAATATTCAAGTTTGGAAAGTGATACATTTCACATTATAGAAATATCTGCTTTTATCTTTCGGATCCAGTTCACTTTTGATGGGTTTATTGTATTTTTTTAGCTGTGCTGTTTTTGTAAAAAATACTACAAATCAAAACTGGGGAAGAAGTGTTTTCTTTACGTTTTTCCTCTTTTGTATATTTTATTTGTCCTAAGTGACGCATTAGACACACATATGTGATATAAATATGTAGCCCTATCTGTCCTCTAAAAAACAATATATAATATGTGTGGGTGCACTTTGTAAGAAAGTATATTACTGACGTGGAAGAATCACACAGCACACATGTTAAAAGTGCGTCAGCCATTTACGAACAGAAACGAAAAACGAGCTCCGTCATGAAGGGGTTAAAATATGTCTTTTGAAAAAATGTTAAATATGTCCCCCTGCACTCCTTGCAGCGTCTCCGGCCAAAAATCACAATAATGGTGCTTGTAGTGATACTCACGGATGGCGCCGTGCACATCAAACAGTAAATGAATAGCAATCACCAGCACTCAGCAAAAGATTTCAAACGATAAAGTCCATTTAATCGGACAGATCGTCATACATGTTGCAATAATTATAACCGATATTTCAGGGGCCACGAAAGGACCCTTCATCAGGGCAACAATGTAACACTGGTAACAATGGTGTGTTACATTGTTGCCCTGATGAAGGGTCCCTACCTGGCCTCGAAACATTGGTTATAATTATTGCAACATGTATGATGTAAAAAAAATAAAATTATTTATTTGTACTTATCAGCAGTATGGTCACAGAAAACAAGAGGTGCATGAATGGTATACATAAGTTTTATAATCGAGGGGGGCGCGTGGCCTCCGCTAACCTGCCGTATAGGAGAGTCGAGCATCATTGAAGTTCCACTGAGTCTGATATCGTTTATTTTGGAAAACCAAAGCTGCACGATGGCGGAGTCACCTGTTTCCATAGTATGGGTATACATGCACGGGCTGCATTCAGCAAGTGCACTAGAACCGACCGGGAGCTGTCCGTCTTGAATATTTTGTAATTCTAAATGCTGCCAGGAGTTGAAGTTCTTTTTTCTCTTTCATGTTTTTTTTACACATTGTTTATAAAGTTCACATGCTCAGACAGTAATTTACACAACAAAATAAAAGAATCAGAGCAATGAGTCCTCTCTCTTTCTTTCCCAGGTATCTTTTCTTTAATTTCAGTCTGAGACCGGGTGTGTGAAAGGGAATATCCTCCGCTGTGCTCGCTCCGCTGAAATCCTGTAGTTTTCTAGCATAACATTGTCCTGGGTATACCTTATATTACATGTCTATTTATAACTTTATACATTAAAAACACTGGAAAGAATAAATCTGAAGTAAATCTGTGCTGTGGCTGTGATGTATCTTGTTGTCTGGAGCAATACTTTTAGAAGAAGATGCACCATAGTCTGAATTTCCCCAGAGACTGTAACATACAGGGGTACAGTTACCCTTAAAAACAAGATCACACAGGGACTCATACACATGCATACACCCAATAGGTTGAACTTGATGGACCTGTGTCTTTATTCAACCTCTGTGTATCCGTGTCTGTGTAACTCAGCACCCGTGCACCGTGCATTCCGGTGTGGGCGTACGAACTGTGGGTGGAAGGTGGGTTTGGGTCATTAAGACGAGAGCTTAGGAGAGCTGGCAGTGATATGAAAGCCGACTCTGCTAAGCTCTCATCTTAATGACAGAACAGTGTCCGCTGGTTACTAAGTAACCAGCGGACGCTGTTCTGTCATTAGGATGAGAGCTTAGCAGAGTCGGCTTTAATATCCCCGCCGGCTCCCACAAACTCTCATTTTAATGACAGCTGGTCCCAGCCAAAAGAAAACAGTTGGGCGGAGCTAGCTGTCAGTGCTAGCTCCGCCCTATCGTTTTCTATTTTTAAGAAAAAAAAATGTTTGACTGTTTTTTTATTCTGCTCGATAGCAGCAGAGGTACCGAGCAGAATAGCCGAGCCGAATGCCTAACAGCAGTGAGAAGCCTGCCGGAGGATCGGCTCAGTCGATCCAGATGTTGGATCGGCTGAGTCGAACTCCTTCTGAACTTCGGGTCAGCCGAACATGCTGGGCATGTTCGGCCGACCTGGAGCCAGCCGCAGCAAGCAGATGTACGCCTGATTTCAGTCGGTGTATGGGTGAACTCAGCCGTACAAGCCTGAAGTGAATCGCCGAACAGCGTTAGGCTCACTTAACTTCGAGTTGGCTATTCACTTGGCTGCCCACGGCAGCTTTGTGAATAACCCCCTGAGTGCTTCTATCCTTGTGGCAACAGATTTATCTTCCACCATCACTGCACACTAAGCCAACTCAGTAAAGACATCATTAAAACAAATATTGGGGAGAATTCAAATGGCCTACACAGAGCTTTAATTTAACCCTACCGGAAACATATGGGATGAATTGGAACATCTTGACCAACATTAGTACCCCAAATCACAACAAAGTGAAGAAACCTGAGCCAAGTTTTGTTGTCACACGATATTTATGCCACCGTTTATCAAACCTAAATGTTTACTAATTAATGCATTCAAATTAATTTTCATATACCCAAACACTTTCTAATATGACATTTTTGGTAAACAAGAAAGGATGTGGTCACATCAAGTATATAGATACCAAACATGTGAATTCTTAAGGTTGCACCCCAGTGACATGGTAATAAACCTCAGTGCTCAAAAGCATTCAGAAGCAACTCTTAAAAAAGCCTTTATAGCTCATTAGTTTTGCATTAATCATGAATAATGGCCCTTAAATAATTTTCATTTTCATATGTAGGCGCACACAATGAAAGTAAATAGGTATGTATATGCATGCACCTAGGGGTGGGGTGTTTTCACATTTTTTTGGTGTTTTTTTATAGGCTATTTTTATTTTGTATAACTTTATTGATATCACATAGGAGCCTAATAGCCCATCAATTGTTCTAACTTTGTTATTTAAAAAAGCAATTTGTAAGAAATCTCCCCAACAGTACACAGACAGCAAAAAATAATTCAGAGGGGTGGTAACCCTTCCTTATTATAACCAAAACCTAAAATAATGATTGAAACATTTTACCAAAGACTCTCCAGTCCCTTTTGTCCTTGATGGAGCAAGTGTAGTATCATGTGTTATGTTAATGAGGAGAGACAACTCCCATCCATTTTCAATGAAGGTTCCCTCCTATTGTCCTCTCTCCATTAGAATGTTAATGAACTTGTCCCGGCTGTCATTAGGGCGGAGAGCTGAAACAAAGAACAGCTGAGACTACCCAATTACAATGTAAACATTCCTTTTGTGAAGTAGATCTCACCTTTTCAGCCAATGGAGATCCAGCACATGTAGGTGAATGGTGGTGAAATGAATATAAGGTGAGGCTGGGCTCAGTAAGTTCCAAGATCTGTTGGCCAAGAGAACAAGGAGCTTCTATAGGACCCAATTCTACATTATATCGGGTAGGTGCACTCTGTGTGATTGTGCTCTTTATAATTTAGATTTTTCTATGAACATTGATCTGAGAGATATTGTGGTTGCAAGTAGAATATATCTCAGTGTTCTTCATACATGGTTTAGCTATTCAAATAAAATCCAGGCAGCAGATTATGCCAGTTAGCAAAATTATAATCTTGAAACATTGCCTCTCAGAATATTTACATAGTTTGGCATTAATCTTTTAGTTTTTTTTATAAAATCCAGTCCACAAATTTCTCATTGCAATTTTGGAAGGATTGCAGATTTCTGTCACATGACTCTGAGATACATATAACAAGTATATTATAAATACATTTTAAGCATAGTTATAAGCAAACCATTTTTCAGTTTGGAAATAGTGGAGAAGGATTAAAACTCCTGTTGGGATTTTACTGTTTTGTTAGAGGGATTTCCCCTTGCTTACCTTTAACCTTGTCCAGGTGAAAACCTTTAAACCAGACAAGAAGGAACTCTCTAACAGCAATACAGTAAGAAGTATACATTTGGTTTTTTTTTGTTAAACAGGGAAATGCTTTGTTTTGGTGTCTTTATCCTTGTTATAGATTTCCCCTCACTTCCTTTCTGTTGAAACCGTTGTCACCAGAATAGAAAATGAGGGAAAATAACTCCCTTTTTTCACAGTATAACCGAGGAGAAGTTCTAAATCTCTTCCCGCTCTATCCAAAACTAAAGAAACATTTTGACTTGCTATACACTTTAAGATGTCTGATTTTTCTTAATTTAATATAAAAACACCTCTTTTAGGATTTGGTCAACAAAGATATCGTTTTGTGTGTCGTTTAACTGCTTCACTACCGCCTAACATAAATGGTGGCTTTCCAAGATAATGGCTGCTGGACCTTACTATTAAACAGCTGGTGATGGCTGTTCACATGGCTGTTCGCATGGCTATAGAGGTTTCATTTATTTTGGGAATAGTACTATTGAATTAGTAAACCTCAATGCTACACCGGTCCCCAGTACTGGAGACACAGAGTCCAGTAAAATGTATGAACTAGAAAAATGAAAGGTTCTGTGATGGAGCTCAGTTAGTGCATGTACTTCTTACCACCTATAATGACCATCTGGCTTGCCTGAAAAGTTTAGCCAGACAAACCCCTGTAAAAAAAACCCTGAATTCTAACCATAATGGCACAAAGCATTGAGGAATGATCAAAGTCTTGCTTTTTTAGAAGCACCACTGCTATCTGACACTAAGTAGTGATGCAGAAGTAGGAAATATAAATTTGAAATAATTTCCATTGTCATATACAACCAGCATCCGGAGCTCTGGACTTTTTCACAAGTTGAGTTTTCAAAGCTCTACTCGGCTCCTTTGTGGAAATACAGCTGTTGTTTACACAACTCAGCAGCTCAAGCTCACCTTTGCACACATGAGGGAATCAGAAAAGTGAATCCTCTCCTTTTCTTCACATAGCTCCATCTGAGTTTTCAATAAGAGACAGGAAGTGTTTAAAATGAAAACACTTGTACTAAAAGAGGACCTGGATAAAATAGGGGAGTGGGCAACTTTGTGGCAGATGAGGTTCAATGTCGATAAATGCAAAGTTATGCACTTTGGGATAAATAACAAGCAAATGGGTTATACAATTATGGGTATGCCGCTAGGGAAGTCTGAAATGGAGAAAGATTTGGGGGTCATTGTAGACCATAAACTAAATAATAGATTACAGTGCCAGGTTGCTGTAAGTAAAGCTAGTAGAATCCTGTCCTGCATCAAGAAGGGAATGTTTTGCAGGGATAAGTCTATAATTTTGCCACTTTACACTTCACTGGTTCGGCCCCACCAAGAGTATGCGGTGCAGTTTTGGGCACCGGTACACAGAAAGGATGTCCTTGAGCTGGAGGGAGTCCAGCGGAGGGCAACCAAACTCATCAAAGGGATGGAGGACCAGAGCTATGAGACACGGCTACAAAATTAAAATATGTTCACGCTGGAAGTAAGGAGATTAAGTGGGGACATGATTTTCATGTACAAAATGTTCCATAGTCATAGCGACATTAGCAACAAACTCTTTAAGATTAATTCGGTAACAAAGACTAGAGGCCACCACCTGAAACTGGTAGAAAAAAAATTCAAACACAAGGGGCGAAGGGGGTTCTTCTCAGTTCGAGGGGTTAGGGTCTGGAACTCACTGCCACAAGCAGTGATTTCAGCTAACAGTGTGGAATCGTTCAAGAAGCTTTTGGACGATTTCCTGAGAAAAGGTAATATACAGGGGTACAGGTACTACCAATAACGAGATGACTCCATACTCACACACACACACACACACACAATAGGTTGGACTTGATGGACATATGTCTTTATTCAACCTCAAATACTATGTAACTATGTAAAATATCTTTAGAAAGTCCATAATGTGTTAAAAGTCAAGGCCATGGAGTTGTCTATTGCTACTTTTATATAAATAATCTGTGTAATTAAGGCTTCCATAAAGTGAAGTCATTTATACAGACACAGCCCCATCTACAGAGTTTTACTATTGTCACTGGACTCCTCAAGAGAAATGGTTGTATTATGCCGCCATTCCTGTTTGGAGGCTTGGCGTCACAGATACTTCATTGAGTGCAGTAAAATGATTCTCCACTCAGAGAAGACAAACCTGTATTCAGTTATTGATGTTTATATTTCCTGTGTATTCAATGAACAAATAAATAATCGTCTGAACTGCAAACTATCTGAAGACATTCAATTCTGATGTTAAACACCAAAATGTGTAAAGTTCTTGATTTTGTCTTTATCTGTTGTCAATATCCTGTAACTTCTATAATAATGAATTTCTATTTTTTTTAGGGATCCACCTTAATTCTTGAATATTGTATTGAAGCAGTCTGATAACAAAGTACAGCTAAGTTGGCGTTCTTCAGCACATGATGGATCCCAGGGGAGACAAGTTATATGAGTTCTCAGAGTGTGAGCACAGTTTAATTTCAAAGTCATTTCTAACAGTTCACCAGAAAATTCACGATGAAGAGAAACCATTTGAAAATTCACATTTTACTCAACACCAGAGGAGTCACACCGGAGAGAAGATATTTGAGTGCTCAGAATGTGACAAGTGTTTCACAAAAAAGAATAAACTTACCAGACATCAGATGATACACACTGGAGAGAAACCATTTAAATGTTCAGAATGTGACAAGTGCTTCTCACTTAAACATAATCTTACTCAACACCAGATGATACACACTGGAGAGAAGCCATTCAAATGCTCAGAATGTAACAAGTGCTTCTCACTTAGGCATCATCTTACTGAACACCAGAGGACTCACGCTGGAGAGAAGCCATTCAAATGCTCAGAATGTGACAAGTGCTACGCAAGAAAGAGACAGCTTACTGAACACCAGAAGATACACACTGGAGAGAAGCCATTTCAATGTTCAGAATGTCAAATGTGCTTCACACAAAAGGGAAGTCTTGCTACTCACCAGTGGATTCACACTGGAAGGAAACAATTTAAATGTTCAGAATGTGACAAGAGCTTCACACGAAAGCAAAGTCTTACTGAACACCTGAAAATTCACACTGGAGAGAAGACATATGAGTGCTCAGAATGTGACAAGTGTTTCACAAATAAGACAACACTTATTCGACACAAAAAGATTCACACTGGGGAAAAGCCATATACATGTTCAGAATGTGACAAGTGCTTCACACAAAAGGGACATCTTACTAGTCACCAGAGGGCTCATACTGGAGAGAAACCATTTAAATGTTCAGAATGTGGAAAGTGCTTCACATGGAAGGAAAGTCTTATTTATCATCAGAGGATCCACACAGGAGAGGAACCATACAGGTGTTCAGAATGTGACAAATGTTTCGCCTGCAAATCTGAGCTTAGGGTTCACTGGAGGACTCACACTGGAGAGAAACCATTTCAATGTTCAGAATGTGACAAATGTTTCACCACCAAATCTGAACTTAGGGTTCACTGGAGGACTCACACTGGAGAGAAACCATTTCAATGTTCAGAATGTGACAAGTGCTTCTTACTTAGTCATCATCTTACTCAACACCAGAGGACTCACACTGGAGAGAAACCATTTCAATGTTTAGAATGTGACAAGAGCTTCAGACAAACAAATAGTCTTATTCGGCACCAGAAGATCCACAATAGAGAAAAAGCTGTTTCAATGCTTTGAATACGAGAAACAAAACAAAAAAGTGAGTTGATCGGAAAGGCGTCAGCTCAAAGTGCAGTTAATGAAGAGGGTCGGAGAGTCAAAGGATAGTACAAAATTGTAAATTTATTGTTTAAAAAAAAACTAATTGGACATACTATGTGTACCAGTTGAACCACCACCATTATTCCTCTAAAAAATGGTTATTGCAACAACCCATTCACTCATGAGACACAAACATACACTCTAAGGACGAGCTGATCAGCGTAATATATGAAGCCGGATTATTCTCAAAGATATTTGAGGGAACAGCGCTTAGACAGTATTTGTAAATTCAATATGATTCAGCGAATTTGCCTCATACAAAAAATAGCCAATATAAAAGTAGAAGAGGGTTCCCTTCTAGTGGGTCTGGATGTAGAATCCCTATATACGTCCATACCACATGGTTGGGGATTATTAGCAGTTAAACATCATCTGGAATCTCTCTTCCCCAACTCTGCATCACAAAATGAGTTTATTCTTGACCTCTTGGACTTTGCTTTGAACAACAATTATTTTCAGTTTGCAGGTACTCACTACAGACAAATTAGAGGTACCTCTATGGGTGCCCCATGGGCCCCTGCATATGCATGCATTCATCTAGGTATGTGGGAAAATGACAATGTCTACCCACACAAGCTGTTTATGCTATATGCCAAGTCATGGTATAGATCAGGGGCGCCCACTATTTTTCGTCTGGAGATCTACTTTTCAAATGACGAGCTCATTGAGATCTACCAACGAAAAAAACCTGCATTCAGGGGCGGGAGGGGGCGTGGCGGTCCATTGAGGTCAATGGCACCGCAGCCAGGCTTCACAGGCAGGCCCCTCGCCTGCATTAGTGCCTGTGTTCCAGTCCAGTGCGATCCGCAAAAATGCTGCGAGCACTATTTTTGCAGATCGCACTGGACCGGAATGAAGGCACTAACGTGCCTGCGTTCCGAGTGCGGGCGATCGCACTGTGGTCAATGCCATTGACTTCAATACAGCCCCACACCCCCTCCCGCACCTGAACGCAGGGAGTCGGCCGGCTTACATTCCAGTGCGCCCTACAGGTCCCGGCGTCCTGTCCTCCCGTGGTGCTCGTGTGGCCGACGTTGCACATGGGGTGTCCTGCACCTTTCCATCTGCAGCGTCTGACACATTCAGCCGGCAGCCGCACGAACACCACGGGAGCATAGCTGTAGCCAGCTCCTTTTGTACCTGAGGCAAGAAAAACACAACATTTTTTTAAAATGTATTTTTTACTATAGCATTAGTTCTGTCACAGCAGCTCCGTCCTCCAGCCGCCGCTCGCCCCTCCGATGGCCAATTTTCATCGGATCCCCACTGCCACAGACCCTACAAGTGGGGGACAGCAGTGGGGATCCATAGAGTCTCTCATCCCTGCATGGAGCAGCTCTCAGGATGAGAGACTCCAGATGCCGGCGGCTGGCAGCAGCGGTGCCGTTGGGGGGGGGCGCCAGGTATTTTCGTTAATAGCGGTTATCAGCGGCTTGTGAGCCACTGATGACAGCTATTATTTTGAAGGGGACAGTCTGCTGAACAGTTCTGCTATAAGCTCATGGTCGCTGAAGCGACCATGAGCTTATAGCAGGACTGTAAAAACCACCGACGTAAGGCATACTGAGCTGGCCAGCCGGGAACATTTTTGTTCCGCCGTATGCCTTACGTCGGTGGCAGCGAAAGGGTTAATGCATCATGGTTTTTGAATGGGAGGTTCTCAACCTCTGTAACCTCAGGGCCCACATTTGGGCCCTGAGGTTACAGAATGCAAGGTAGGTGCGATTGCATGGTACTATGTGATTAACGCACTGTACTAGTGTGAATGGGCTCTCAAAAACACTGGCAGACATAATCTTACACAGACACACACTCATACACATACATGCACACTCCCAAAATTTTTGTATTTTAAAAAAAACTATTTTTAAGATCCACCCAGCCTCCCTACCTTATGAGAACTGGAGTGGATCCCCAGTCTGGGGTCCTGTGTGCTGCTATGTTGTGACAGAGCTCCATCCATATGTGCATTATTTATACAGCTCCCTTGGATGCCCTGTAGAGGTGCCCGGAGCCAGAATGTGATATCACTCCAGTCCAGGCACCTCTAATGGTGTACCAGAGGGAGCAGTAAGCAATTTGCATATGGAACTCCCTCGCAGCCATACCCCCAGCCCACCCCACCTCAAGCTGACACTCAGCGCCGGGCAGCATATGTTAAATGGCTGCATGGCACGAGAACTGACAGTGCTGCGCTAGGTGGAGGCAGAAGAGCCTCTCACCTAGAAAAGCGGAAGGCATGCGGAGACCCACTGAACACGCGCTCGCGTCCCACCAGTTGAGAACTAAGGATCTGTTGCCCTGCTAGTTTCTATAGAAAGTTGTTTTTAGGATTATTGTAGATTATACTTTTGTGTCACCATTTTGTTTATTTATGATAGTAATTTACCAATTTACAACGTTTTTAAATGCACCACCAGAGTGTAACGCTTCACATAAACATTAGACTGTGTCCTACCATGCAGCATCTAAAAAGTTAACAAAACCTCATTATACAAATATGTAGGTTGTCATTAGGCTAGCTTGTATGTGTGCTCATATAGTGGACTCTCTAGGGCAGGGGTGCCCATTAGGTCAGCCAAGAGAGAGATTGAGGAGAACCATCAAGAGAGAGAGAGTGAGGAGAGCCAACCAGGAGAGAGTGAGGAGAAACGCATAGAGAGAGCGAGGAGAGCCAACCAGGAGAGAGTGAGGAGAAATGCAGAGAGAGCGAGGAGAGTCAATGGGAGAGAGAATGTAGTAAGCAACAATGAAGCCCATTTTTTTTCCCTTGGTAGATCTTATTGAGCTTGTCATTTGAAAAGTAGATCTTAACACAAAAAATTGTGGGCACCCCTGCTCTAGGGGGAAGCAGTAGTGACCGGCTGGTAACATCCATTCTTGCTGCTCAACTTTCCTTTAGGTAAACTCAGCCAGGGTGTCTTAGCCAGAATTGACTACAAAAACACAAACACTTCATGAACGGTCCAATGATCCTTTTCTAGTTTCTGTAGGTAATAAAGTTATCTTGAATCACTGTGTTTGCTGTTCATGAATGATGTGGAAAATCTCAGGAATACACCAAGCTTGTTGAGTAGAGCCTAACCAAAAAAACTTTCTTTTGGGTAATTTTATTAAGCAATGAATGACAGTATGCGAATATAATGGGAGAATCCAGAACTGAGCTGTACGGAACTGAGGCATTATTATTATTATTATTATACAGGATTTATATAGCACCAATAGTTTGCACAGCGCTTTACAATATAATGAAGACATTACAATCACAATACAATTCAAGACAAGATGGTAAGGAAAGGCTCTGACCCCGAGGGCTTACAATCTAAAAGGGAGGGGGAAGTGATACATGAGGAGGTAGCTATGCGGGGATGATTGTTTGAGAAAGTGATGGTTGAGTGGTTCGGTTGAGGTGGGATAGGCTTCCCTGAAGAGATGAGTCTTAAGGGATCGCCTAAAGGGAGTCAGTGTGGGAGGTAGACGGACAGGTTGGGGTAGAGAGTTCCATAGGATGGGAGAGACTCTAATGAAGTCCTGGAGGCGAGCATGGGAGGAGTTGATGCAGGAGCTGGAAAGCAGGAGGTCTTGGGATGAGCGGAGGGGACGGTTAGGGTAATACTTTGAGACCAGGTTTGAGATATAGCCGGGGGCAGAGTTGTGGATGGCTTTGTAAGTGGTTGTTAATATTTTGAATTTTATCCTTTGGCAAATGGAAGCCAGTGCAGGGATTGGCAGATGCGGGTGGGGGATGGAAGCCAGTGCAGGGATTGACAGATGCGGGTGGGGGATGGAAGCCAGTAAAGGGATTGACAGAGGGGGGTTGCAGACACTGAGCGGTTGGTCAGGTGAATGAGTCCAGCAGCAGCATTCATGATAGACTGAAGGGGGGATATCCTGTGTAGTGAAAGGCCAATGAGGAGGGAGTTGCAATAGTCCAGACGAGAGATAACAAGGGAGTGGATGAGTAGTTTTGCGGTTTCCTTGCTGAGGAAGGGGCGTATTTTGGAGATGTTACCAAGGTGAAGGCGGCAGGATTTGGATAGTGATTGGACCTAGGACTTGGCATGGGGGGAGGGCTGGATGGTTGTGTTAACAATCTCAAGGGAATAGTTGGGGGAAGGTGCATGTTAGAATTTTAGACACTTATATTTTACAAGTGTCTTGAGGTGATTGTATAAGAAACTTGCTGAAACGGCCAGTTAGTCCAAAAATAAGTGTGACTTTATTTAGCTCTATAAAGTCATCAAACAACACTGAAATGTTCAAAAGCATACAAAAATAGGTATATAGATAATAGTCCAATATCAAATGAATAAAGGAAAAGTATTTGTAAAATGTAGCAAAGTATGTAAAATAGTGATGTTTGTCTTCGTGTGATGAGATTGTATCTGTATATGTGTATATCTTGTAGTTCTTTGTAAGAGCGCGTGTGTGTGTGAGTCTGAGTCTGAGTGAGTGTCTTGTACATGCTTTGTCCTGCATGTGTGTGAGTGACCCTTAAGGAAGGCCCTGCCCCCTCGTGTATCCTGAACTCAATGGATATAGCACAGCCATTGTATTCACTAGGGATGTCCCGATGCCACTTTTTCAGGCCCAAGTACAAGTACATCCCCTCATGTACTTGCCGATACAGGGTTTCCAGACATAATTGTCGGGATCCGCTTCAGCTGCGGCGTCTCAGTATACCGCGAGCTGTAGCTCTACATTAATCCTACATTACCTAAAACATAACCAAAAAAAGCTTTGTTACAGAACTAGAGCTACAAAATTCTAGTTTTAATATTAGCTTAAATACTTTTTAAAAAATCTACAACAAAAAAAAAAGAAGAAAAATGTTTTACTCCATAGATGTGGATGAGATAGTGGGTTCCATGTTTAACATGCAGATTTAAACAAATAATTAAGACTTGCTTCCTGTACATGTGGCTAACTGATCCCTTGCATGTAGGAATTCACACAGATTATATGGTCTGCAGGGAATAGTGCATGACTAACCAAGCACAGCCTCTGTTATGAGCTGCAAGGGGATTCTTATTATCTCTTTCTCTCGGAGTGTGCATAAATCAGCTTGGATTTATTCTGCCTATCAGTCAGTTTGATAAAACTGCCTTTGTGTTTGTGTACCATAGGTAATGCTATAGTCTAAGATAAATAATGTGCCATTGCATTAGGATTGCCATTAGGATGTTTTTTTTTCTTACTTACCTCACCGAGCGTCGCGTCACTGCCGTCGCGTCACTGCTGCTCCGGTGGGCGGCGCTCCGAGCGGGGTCATCTGGCAGTCTCCGGCCACCAATTAGGACCCGGAGACTGCCAGATGACCCCGCTCAGAGCGCCGAGAAAAAAAACATAGCGCAAACTTCGGCGCTAGGCATCGGGGCATTTTGACAAGTACTTGTCAAAATGCCTTGTATCGGGCCCGAATCCGATGCTAGCATCGGTATTGGGAAATCCCTAAAGCATCGGTATCGGGGCATCCCTAGTATTCACGTACAAACATCTGTTACCTGTCCATCATTGAATATAAACATATATAGATTGACAGTTAAGATCCCAAGAAATATTACAATAAACAGTATATAGCTTACATAGAAGTATCAATTACATATGCAGCCTAATTACCCATCCTCATGGAAAAGTGACCTAGGACCTTTCTTGACCTTTTCCATGACCTTTCTAAACTTCTCAGGCTCAAGAGGAGTAGACACATCTGGAGGCAATCAACAACAAAAGCTCTCTGTCACACGTGAAAAAGCAAGCGACATTCAAAACAAGCAAACTTATTATTTTCTAAAATAAAAACGAACACACTCCAAGTGGCAAGAAATGGCAGCGGCATTTTTTATTAGAGGTAAGTCTGCCCGGATATTATTATGACCAATCCTGTTAGGATAGAGCACAACGAGCGGGAAAACAGCAGAAGAAGAAACAAAAAAAGGAGGGAAAAGAGAACAAAATGGTCGCTGCATTTCCATGAGGGGGAAATCACTAGGTCGTTTATTCCCCTGACATTTAACTTGGAATATTTAGGCCTATTTGAATAAATGAAGTATATAACTATTTATCATATTGTTCATGATAATAATGATATTAAAGATTTAACAGTGCACGGGCGGGAGGAAATATCATGAGCTCAGTTTTTGAAAGCTTGGTTCTTAAGAAGTGTTGCGACATCCAGACGGATATGTCAGTTAGTAGATTAGTGATACACAAGGACACTGAGGGGGTGAGTTGCGGAGTAGAGGCATGTGAAGAGAAGGAGGTGGAAGCAAGGTGGAAGCATGGACATTGCCAGGGTGAGGCCAGGCCAGTGGTGGTACTACTACCATAGCAACCCATGCGGGCGCTATGGGGCCAACGACAGAGGCCGGTCAGGGGCAGGGTTATAATCCTCCCAGGTCTCGGCATAGACACATACACTATATTTTTATAGTGAACTGGAGCGGCATAACCATCAGTCTCCGAAACCCCAGACTTTGCAGGTGGAGATAGCTGAATGGGTGGAGTCAGACTCCTGTTGCCTTCTCTGGATTGGTCAGTGAGAGGAGTGGGTGTGGTTTGGAAGGAAGACCGTAACGTGGCGCCGCTGTGAATGGCGGGACGTCAGGGACATCGAGGAAGGAACAGCGGAGGGGAGAAAATGTGATGGGCCTGTTGTTGTATGGTGCTATGACAAGACTGCCCAGGTGTCTGCTGGCTATTATAATCAACAGACACCTGGGAAATCTTGTATGCTAAATGCCGAGTCATTCGTTGCTGTGCCTGTCATTGTCTAGCAGTACTGTCCCTGCTCTCTGTCCCAAAAGTCTTGCTCACACCAAAACTCTGCGTTCCATAGCCGTTGCTGCTGGAACACACTGTATCGCACACAAAACTCCCCCCTGATCTCTGGGGCGGGAGGGGTCATGATGGCATATTAAATTCAATGGCATGCAGCCACGCCCCCTGCCCGCAGTGTGGTCACCCAAAACCACCCAACAATGCCTGTGTTCTGGTCCAGTGCGATCACCAAAAAATATTGCTGGCAGTATTTTTTGCGATCGCACTGGACCGGAATACAGGCATTGTTTTTCCACATGTTCAGGTGCGGGCGATCACACTGTGGATGGGGGATGTAGCTGCACTGTCATTGTCTTCAATGCACCGTCACGCCCCCTCCTGCCCAAGAATGCATGTGCGACACAGTGCGTTCCAGCAGCTACCGGTCTGGAACGCACTGTAACTGGTGTGAATAAGCCCTAAAACCCTTTTATACCTGGACATACGTTGCTGTAATTATCTTCCATTTACACTGTGGCTCCTCTGACTGCTGTAATCTTAATGGCTTGTTTACCCCCTTGCCCGGAATGCAAGGGATGGCATACACAAAGTCTCCTTGCGTTCTGGGGTGGGAGGGGGCGTGGCAGTGCCATTCATGTTATTGGTTGCACCAGAACGCACGGTAATACAACACCTTGCATTCAAATGCGGTGCAATCACAAAAAATTGTGCATGTTTTAGATTTCTAAGGACCGGCTGTGTGTGTAGCTGACTGCTGGGTGAGTCACTGTGCTGCCAGGCTTCCGAGGTCCACAAGTAGGGAGGGAGGAAAGGACTCCTCTGCTGTGTGGAGAGGATCATGGTGGCAGCAGGCACTGGCGGAACTACCAGGGTCGCAGCATGGGGGGTGCTGGTAATATACTGCTGACTTTTATTATAATGTATTGCTGGGACTTGTAGTCCCACATAGCTGGTGGTATTCTGCATTGGTTTATGATGATTATACAGCAATGCAGAATAGCTCCAACTATGCAGGACTACAAGTCCGAGCAATGCATTGCATTATTAAGTAGGGCTACATCAGAGCCAATACTGGGCTTTTTCACAAGTGCTTATACTCGTGAAAATGGCACCTTTTCAGACTGGGCTAGTGTAATGAGCGAAATGTGTGCAGCAAGTTAACAAGAATTACAATTTAATCCTGTCACGCGTTTGTTACAAGTTAACCTTGCTATCTGGGTTTATACTGATCACTGATACCGATCACTTACATTGATCACTGTGTAGACATTGAGCGTGGAAGGCTGAACTGACTTGTGCT
>NW_017309349.1:0-32552 GCF_000935625.1 Nanorana parkeri
TTTTTTTTTTTTAAACAGGAAACATTAAAACAGGTCCCCCCGTTTCTGAACCCTTGTAAGTCTCCGCGGCGGCGGCGTCTTCTGCGGGCGTGTGTCCTGGCGTCCGCAGCGTAACTCGTACCCGTTCCACAACATAGCACCCCTGTACTCCTGTTCCACAACGGCACCCCCACACAACTATTCCACCATTGCACGCCAATACACCTGTTCCTCGCTGCACCTTCATACACCTGTTCCACCGCTTCACACCCATATAACTGTTCCACACAGCACCCCCACACACCTATTCCACTACTGCACCCATACACTTGTTTCACACAGTACCCTTGTATACCAGTTCCACCACAGCACCCCCAAACACCTATTCCACCACATCACACTCATACACCTGTTCCACATTGCACCTCCATACCCCTTTTCCACCACCACACCTATTCCACCACTGTATCCCTGCACACCTGTTCCACACTGCACCACCGCACACCTATTCCACCACTGTATCCCTGCACACCTGTTCCACACTGCACCCCCATACACCTATTCCACCACTGCCTCCCCACACAGCTGTTCCACACTGCACACCTGTTCCACCAACACCACAGACTTGCTTTCAGAAGGTGGGCCCTCGATGGTCGGCGGGTCAGCGACGAGTGAGGGAGATCGCGTCGAGGAGGAGAGCAGCGGCATGCGCGGCTTCAGCGTCCTGTGCGGTGGGCGTGGCTTATGCGGCCTGTGCGGTGGGCACGGCGGCCGCAGTGGGAGCAGCGTGTGACGTGTGGCTCAGGCCGCGTGTGGAGCACAGAACAGGAAAATCAATCGATAGCCGACGAAGCTCCAGATGATCAATACAATAATTAAACATATTGGGCTAATTGCTTTCTGCCTGGAGGTATTCTTGTATATTTAGATTGTAAATAGACCCAGCTGTTGTTCAGCATATCAGTTTTATATGTATCAAATGAAATGGAATATTTCCATCCATATGAGATAATACCAGGCAGACATACATAGGCCTGGCATATATAACTACACTCCCCCACTTCAATCAGTTGTAACCAGAACCGATTCACAGCAAATAAACCTAAGACTGCATTTTCTCAACTATAAGGGCCGGTTCACACCACAAACTCCGTGTTCCAGTGCGTTCGGTCTTAGAAACGCACTGGAACGCAAGCCGGCTGGCTCCCTGCGTTCAGGGGCGGAAGGGGGCGTGGCGGTGCACTGAAGTCAATGGCACCGCAGCCACGCCCCCCGCCCGCAGTGCGATTGCCCGCACCAGGAACGCAGGCACGTTAGTGCCTGCGTTCCGGTCCAGGGAGTTCAGCAAAAATACTGCAAGCATTATTTTTGCAGAACGCACTGGTCCGGAACGCAAGCACTATGCACCTCCACGCCCCTTTGCGCTCCTGAACGCAGGGAGCCGGCCGGGTTGCGTTCCAGAGGCCGAACGCACTGGAACGCAGAGTTTGTGGTGTGAATTGGCCCTAATGGTTACATTGAAGTTCATGAGGTAATGAATGCTCCACAATGGTTTATATAAAATATGTACTCATTTTGAACCTAGCCACATCGCTTTTCACCAGCTCCTAAAACACTGACATAAAAGTTAGATAATATAACTTTAGCCCAGGAAGATGCTCACTATGGGCACATTAGTAAACACATACCAGATTTTAAGGAGAACCAAAGCCATTTAAAAAAAATCAGTTTTGGATAGAGTGGAGAAGGATTAAGGGGTCTGGAAATAAAAAAAAGAAACTGCTTGTCCAAGGACCAAGAGCTTGTTTCCTTGTTTCCACCAGCCCATGTGCTAATCGCACTGTCCCGTGCCCGAAATGCCAGGGATCGCATACACAGTCTCCTTGTGTTCTGGGGCGAGAGGGGGCATGGCAGTGCCACTCAAGTCAATGGCACTGGAGACACACCTCCCCTGCCTGCAGTGCAATCAGCCGCACGGGACTGTGTGGCAATACAATGCCCTGGCATGTATTATCCTGGAAACGATTGTGTGCCTATTTGTCTTAATTTGCTTTGATTACTGCATTTCAATATGAATATTAAGTCAATACAGAGTTTATGTTATGATATACTTTAGTATGGAGTATGGCATTAGTTAGACCTATTTTTTATAGTAGCTCTCAAGCAACCAGAAACTACATTTATCCGGAATCTACCAATCCCCCTGGATGCTGGATAACGGGGAGTTTACTGTATCTTTTTTTAAAGCCTGAGGATTGCTAGTTAATATACTGCAGAACCTGGAGTGCATGGGTACTTTTTTTGGAAACGTGATGAAAGGCCCCATTTACAATTGAGCGTCTTTGGTCTTTTTTTGGTGTTTGTACAAGCGTTTTTGTGCACATTGAGCTTTTTTTAAATTATTGTCAGCCAAAAGCTTAAAAACTGGAAAGCTAGTTACTAGGCAAAAACAACGCACATTTGTCACGTCTTTTTCGGGCACTCTCGTTGATGTCTAGAAGAGGAAAATACACGACTGTGCTCCTGTACTTTCTCGAGTCAATGGGAATCCTAGTGTCAAATTGTTCAGGTGTGAATGGAGCCTTAACCTCTTGCCGTCCGCCCGTAGTAGAAAAACGGACGGACGGCACTGCTATTCACGGGAGGACATATACTAATGTCCTCTTGTGACCCAAAGCTCAGTATATCGCAAGCTACAGCTCGCGGTATACTGAGACCACCGCAGCCGGGACGGATCCCGACAATGCTGTTGAGATCCACCCAGTTACATAGTATTTGAGGTTGAATAAAGACATAAGTCCATCAAGTCCAACCTATTGTGTGTGTGTGTATAGGTCCCTGAGTCATCTCATTCTTAAGAGTAACTGTACCACTGTACATTATGGTCTGTACAGTTGCGTGAATGACAGCTGGCTCTGCCTATCTAGAGGCAAAGGCAGAGCCAGCTGTACTCGCCAGCTGTACTCGCCCCCTCCCCCGTCTGTTCCTCCAGCATTTTGCAAGGTTTGTGCAAGTGTTAGCCCTCATTCACACCTGAGTGACATCAAATATGCCCATTCTCAGTAGCACGTTTTTGCGCACTTTACACGCATAAAGTCGCGCATTTTTGCAAGCTAATTGTGACACATTCATGTAAATGGGCAAACACATGTAAACCTCTCACGTCTGACCTCTATCAAGAAGCCTACGGGTGAAACATGTGAGAGGTTGTAGCTGGTTGAGGGTTTGCGGTGGTGGTATTTGCTGTTACATAAACTGTTAGTCCCTGTTCACACCTGGGCGTTTTGACTCTGAAAGCTTAAGCGTCAAAACACACAACACAAGAATTCCCATTCATTCCTATGGCCCCTGTTCACACCTGAGAGTTTAGCTGCAAGCTCTAAAAACGAAGACTTCCTGATCCAAGCCCCATTCGTCCTGGAGAACTTGAAACCGACTGAGATAGTCCGCCAGAGTATTCTGTGTTCCCTTTAGGTGCACTGCCGAAAGGGAGCCCAGATTCACTTCTGCCCAAAGGAAGATTTATTTCGCCCAATGCCTGAAGGTAAGAACTCCTGGTTCCCCCCTGTTTGTTTAGGTAACATATTCTAATTCTATATTGTCCGAGAGCACTAGCAGATGTTGATGCCTGATCTGATCTTGAAACGCCAGGACCGCGTTCAAAACCGCACTCAGCTCCCTCCAATTGGAGAACATTCTTGACTCCCGCTGGGACCACTGTCCCTGGGCCATCCGATCCTGCAGGTGTGCTCCCCATCCCCAGGCACTTGCATCCGTGGTCAACCTTATGGTAGTGGGAAAAGGCCATTGAAGACCCCCTGACAGGGAACTTTGGTTCCTCCACCACCATAAGCCCCTCCTCACGGAAGGAGGAACAACAACCGCAGCATCCAAGGTATCCTGTGAATGGTCCCACCTTTTCAACAGGAACCCCTGCAGACCCCTCTGGTGGAATCTTGCCCACTGAACAGCCGGTAGAGAGGATGTCATGAGACCCAATACAGACATGATCTCCCTTAGGGACCTGGGACAATTCGTCTGCAAGAGGTTTACCGCATTTCCCACTTTCAGATTTTTTTCTTCCGGAAGGAAGGTCCTCTGCTCCACAGTATCCAAGATGTACCCTAGAAACACCGTAACTTGAGAGGGGACAAGATTGGACTTTTGGAAATTCACTACCCATCCCAGTCCCTGCAACCAAACTTGCGAAACTTCCAGGTCTCTGGTGCATTGAGCCTGTGAACTGGCAGACAGTAGAATG
Organism: Nanorana parkeri; assembly: GCF_000935625.1. Lineage (NCBI taxonomy): Eukaryota > Metazoa > Chordata > Amphibia > Anura > Dicroglossidae > Nanorana > Nanorana parkeri. Next base: position 4,241 of record NW_017309349.1, read on the forward strand.
TCGTCCAAATAGGGGATGATGCAAATCCCCTGCAGTCGCAAAGGAGCTATTGCCTCCCCCAAAACTTTCGTAAAAAAATGCAAGGGGCCGAAGACAGCCCGAAAGGAAGTGCTCTGAACTGGTAATGTACCACCGTCTGACCTACTCTTACCACCAGGCATAAACATTTTTGCGACGTCCTGTGAATGGGTATGTGGAGATAGGCATCCCTTAAATCCAAAGTTGCTAAAAAGGAATCCTTTTGCAGTAGATTCCGGACTGAAGAGATGGGGTCCATGCGGAACCTCTTGTACCTGACTGCTAAATTCAAGAGTTTTAGATTTAGGATCAACCTGTACTTCCCTGACGGCTTTTGTACAAGAAATACATGAGGGGGGGGGATTCGATGGGCACACTGGAGTGTAGACTGGAGCAAACACAATAAGTACACACACTATATACACTATCCAAATATGATGTCTTGGTCAACAGCTAGATAGACAGATAACTATTAGAACTAAGAACACGGAGTGAAAGAAGTGAAGGATTTACTTCACTGCAGGGCACAGAACTAATATCAATGGGTGTTTTTAATGGGGGTAGACCCCGGCAGGAGCTGTAGGGATTTAATAAAGAAGGGAATTAACCCGGAACAGGAGTCTCCATCTTTTCTCATGGAGGACAGGATTGGAGTGGGAGAATAGGCAAGAACAGATTATCAACAAGAATATACCCCATGGGGAATATATAGGTGAGGAGATGAGGGGGCGGGATAGGTTCAACATCTCTAACCACCCACCCTAATAGGACGCCGAGATTATCGGTAAAGGCTCAATAGGTAGGAGCCAAAACTTTCTTATTTAGGTAGTGAGCAAGCGAGATATGAGAGAGGTAAGAATGGAATGCAAAGTTGTGGGTTTTTTATTTTTAATTTTTACTGTTTTGGCCTATGCCCTGTTCTGCCTGTCACGTCAGACAGGGAGTAGAGGAGGAAAACACACTGAGAAGGGACTAGGGAAAGAGGCACTAGATATAAATATCCATTACACATACACTACAATGACCAGTTTACGATTTGGATCTCTTAATGTCAGAGGTATGAATGTACCCCAAAAACGATCTCAGATCCTGTTTGATATGCGCAAACAGAAAGTGGGAATACTTTATCTCCAGGAAACACACTTTAAAGACTCCTGTGTCCCCACGATGCCTTTGAGACACTACTCTAAGTGGCATATGAGTAGTTACTCTCAGAATAAGTCGAGGGGTGTAGCAATAGGTTTTCACGATTCAATCCCAGTGACAGATTTACAGGAATTAACTGATGGAGAGGGACGTTACCTCTTCGTAAAATGCAAAATATATGGCAAACAATACACACTTGCCAATGTTTACTTACCAAATCATGGTCAGATACGGGCACTGTTTGGAATGTTGAACGCCCTCAGCAACTTTATGGAAGGCATAGTGATTATCGGAGGAGATTTTAATATAGCGATGGACCCAGAGGTGGATACATCTAAGGGAAGAGGACACATCCCTCCCTCCCAACTTAATAAACTAAAACACAGCCTCCATAAACTACAGCTGATAGACATTTGGCGCGTGCTCAACCCTACAGCGAGGGACTACACATGTCATTCCTTGACTTACTCGACTTATAGTCGAATAGACTACTTTTTGATATCACATAGCCTATTGAGCTGGCGACCAAAAGCAGACATAGGAATACAAGTCTGGTCCGACCATTTTCCAATTTTTTGCACAATAACAGTACCAGACACAATGAAAACACAAGCAACATGGAGGTTAAATGAGACATTATTGCAGGACTCAATCACAAGACAGGCGATTGTCCAGGCAATCGCAAACTTTGTGACTGACCATGAACATGATACCACAATGCCCCCAATAAAATGGGAGGCCTTGAAGTGTGTTATCCGGGGGATCTTGATCTCACACAGGACTCGTTTAAAAAAAGTGAGAAACTAAGTCATTAAAACCCTAACAGAGGAAATATACCAACTGGAGTGTAAACATAAAAGTAGTGGGAATGTTTTGATTTTCCAAGAATTACAACAAAAAAGGGTAGCGCTACATCAAAAGTTAGACATAGCCTATCATCGATATAAAGACTACTCCCAACGTACTATGTACTGTATAAATTCGGTAATAAGAGTAGCAGCCTCCTAGCACGATCTATTAGAAGTAAACAAGAAAAGTTGCTAAAAAGGAATCCTTTTGCAGTAGATTCCGGACTGAAGAGATGGGGTCCATGCGGAACCTCTTGTACCTGACTGCTAAATTCAAGAGTTTTAGATTTAGGATCAACCTGTACTTCCCTGACGGCTTTTGTACAACAAATACGTGAGGGGGGGGGATTCGATGGGCACACTGGAGTGTAGACTGGAGCAAACACAATAAGTACACACACTATATACACTATCCAAATATGATGTCTTGGTCAACAGCTAGATAGACAGATAACTATTAGAACTAAGAACACGGAGTGAAAGAAGTGAAGGATTTACTTCACTGCAGGGCACAGAACTAATATCAATGGGTGTTTTTAATGGGGGTAGACCCCGGCAGGAGCTGTAGGGATTTAATAAAGAAGGGAATTAACCCGGAACAGGAGTCTCCATCTTTTCTCATGGAGGACAGGATTGGAGTGGGAGAATAGGCAAGAACAGATTATCAACAAGAATATACCCCATGGGGAATATATAGGTGAGGAGATGAGGAGGCGGGATAGGTTCAACATCTCTAACCACCCACCCTAATAGGACGCCGAGATCTATCGGTAAAGGCTCAATAGGTAGGAGCCAAAACTTTTTTTTTTTAAGGTAGTAAGTAAGCGAGATATGAGAGAGGTAAGAATGGAATGCAAAGTTGTGGGGTTTTTTTTTTGTTTTTATTGTTTTGGTCTATGCCCTGTTCTGTTTATCACATCAGACAGGGAGTAGAGGAGGAAAACACACTGAGAAGGGACTAGGGAAAGAGGCACTAGATATAAATATCCATTACACATACACTACAATGACCAGTTTACGATTTGGATCTCTTAATGTCAGAGGTATGAATGTACCCCAAAAACGATCTCAGATTCTGTTTGATATGCACAAACAGAAAGTGGGAATACTTTATCTCCAGGAAACACACTTTAAAGACTCCTGTGTCCCCACGATGCCCATGAGACACTACTCTAAGTGGCATATGAGTAGTTACTCTCAGAATAAGTCGAGGGGTGTAGCAATAGGTTTTCATAATTCAAACCCAGTGACAGATTTACAGGAATTAACTGATGGAGAGGGACGTTACCTCTTCGTAAAATGCAAAATATATGGCAAACAATACACACTTGCCAACGTTTACTTACCAAATCATGGTCAGATACGGGCACTGTTTGGAATGTTGAAAGCCCTCAGCAACTTTATGGAAGGCATAGTGATTCTTGGAGGAGATTTTAATATAGCGATGGACCCAGAGGTGGATACATCTAAGGGAAGAGGACATATCCCCTCCTCCCAACTTAATAAACTAAAACATCGCCTCCATAAACTACAGCTGATAGACATTTGGCGCGTGCTCAACCCTAAAGCGAGGGACTACAGATGTTTTGAATTGCTTTTTGATCTCACATAGCCTACTGAGCTGGCGACCAAAAGCAGACATAGGAATACAAGTCTGGTCCGACCACTCTCCCATCTTCTGCACAATAACAGTACCAGACACAATGAAAACACAAGCAACATGGAGGTTAAATGAGACATTATTGCAGGACTCAATCACAAGACAGGCGATTGTCCAGGCAATCGCAAACTTTGTGACTGACCATGAACATGATACCACAATGCCCCCAATAAAATGGGAGGCCTTGAAGTGTGTCATCCGGGGATCTTGATCTCACACGGGACTCGCTTAAAAAAAGTGAGAAACAAAGCCATTAAAACCCTAACAGAGGAAATATACCAACTGGAGTGTAGTGGGAATGTTTTGATCTTCCAAGAACAACAAAAACGGGTAGCGTAACATCAAAATTTAGACATAGTCTATCACCGACATAAAGACTACTCCCAACGTACTATGTATGAATTCGGCAATAAGAGTAGCAGCCTTCTAGCACGATCTATTAGAAGTAAACAAGGGAGAACATACATCCCTAAAATATGTGACTCAAAGCAAACCGTGGTCCATTCGTCAGAGAAGATAGCTAAAGCATTTTTTAACTATTACAGTGACTTATACAACATAGGGAAGGGGAAACATACAACCGAAAAGGGACTAGATGTAGCACGGAAGATCCAATATGTTGCTAGGACAGCATTACCCAGGCTGGGAAGAGATACTATGGAATTATTAGATAAACCATTCTCACTAGAAGAGATAAAGGGGGCGATCTATGCAATGCCCGTGGGGAAGACCCCCGGCCCAGATGGACTGACAGGGATATTCTATAGTGCATTGTCAGTGGAATTGGCCTCTATCATGCACATTACCTTTAATGCGATAAATGAGGAATGTGGATTTCCCCAACAGAGCCGGGAAGCCTACATAACCTTGATACAGAAAGATAAGAAAGATCCTACACAGTGTGCGAGCTACAGGCCAATTTCCCTGATAAATGTAGATCTCAAGATCTATGCAAAAATCCTAGCATTAAGAATTCAACCCTATATGGAGTCAGTAATACAGGTGAAACTCGAATAATTAGAATATTGTGCAAAAGTAATTGCAGTAAGTGCTGCAAAAGGGGCCCAAACCAAGTACTGAGTATCAGGGCAGATCAGGAGCAAGCGGGGTTTGTACCAGGGAGGGAGGCCAGGGATAATACTATAAGAACTATATCACTAATCCAACGAGTATGCACGGGAGGTTGCCCCCTGTGCTTGTTATCACTAGATGCCGAGAAGGCCTTTGATAGGCTGGATTGGGACTTCATGAAGGCCTCGCTTGACCAAATAGGGATACCACAATCATTACTACAAAAAATTATGGCACTATATGTCTCTCCAAGGGCCTGAGCTCCGGTGAATGGCACACTATCAGAATCAATAAGAATAAACAATGGCACTCGCCAGGGATGCCCACTCTCCCCCCTATTGTATATCATAGCTATGGAACATCTGGCGATAGCTTTAAGACAGAACTTAGACATAAGAGGAGTAAATATAAAGGAGAGAACACACAAAATGAGTATCTTTGCAGATGATTTATTACTATACATCACAAACCCAAGGATAGCATTCCCGCTGGTCCTGAGGGAGATAGAACAATTTGGGCAAGTCAGTAACTATTGAATAAATGCTAGTAAATCTCAGTGTCTGGATGTATCTCTCCCTCAGGGCGAGCGGGAAATTCTGAGGACCAGTTTCCCATTCACCTGGACCCTGGAAGCGATAAACTATCTGGGAATAAAAATATCGGCTGATATAAGAAAATTATATGAGCTTAACTATATCCCCCTCCTGGAGATGACACAGGCACGAATGGAGGCCTGGAAGAAGAGTAAACACTCCTGGACGGGGAGAATGACATTATTTAAAATGGACATCCTCCCAGGATTTCTGTATATATTTCAGACGACCCCAATAAAGATCCGCAGAGTATATTTTCACAGACTACGATCTCTGTTGTTACAAAATACCTGGGGTACTTCTGGGGCACGACTGAGATATGACATCTTGGTTAAAAGAAGACTAGAGGGGGGAGGGGGTCTGCCACATATGGAGATATACTATAAAGCAGCGACCTTGAATAGAATGATGGACTGGTTCTGCCCCACGCGGATCAAACTCTGGGTAACCATAGAACAAGCGGAGATTTCAACACCCTTAATGTCACTACCATGGATAAGCCCAGACAAACGACCACGGGGATGGAATCAGTCAATCGTAATTAGAGTGATAATAAATGTATGGGACGCATTAATCAGGAAATGGGACATATCATCATATGTAGGCCCATTGACACCCCTACTGGGCAATCCAGACTTCCCACAGGGGTTGGGGGAGAAGGGTTTTTTGAGGTGGAAGCCCTCGAGCCATTGCCCAATACTACAAGCAGTGAATGCATTGGGTGTACTCCCCCTAACAGATTTACTGCCACCAGAAAGAACAAGCCAGGGTAAGTGGCTCGAGTATTTCCAACTTAAACATTTCTACAACTGCCTGTGTACTCACGGTTCAATAGAGAGGGAGTTGACGGCAATTAAGAAAATAATTTTTAATAATCCAGGGGGGAAACATAGGATGTCAAGAATATATAATATACTTCTGGAAGCGATATTCCCGTCTCCCCCCTATTATATTAGGGAGTGGGAACGAGAAATAGGACAGACCTTTCCAGAAGAGGAATGGGATAAAGTTTTTCTCTTAACCACTAAATCGAGTATTTCGGCTGGAATACAGGAGAGGAATTTTAAAATATTAACTAGGTGGTATAGATGCCCAGTGATGGTACATAAAATAAACCCGCTAGTAACCAAGATGTGCTGGAGATGTGGATCGGAGGAGGGTACAATGCTGCACATATGGTGGACGTGTCAGGGAATAAAGCCTTACTGGAGAACCATCTTTGAAATAGTAGATAGAATCATGGGAGCAAAGATACCTGAAACTCCAGAAGTAGCATTATTATCAATGCTCCCGGGCTCAGTAAAAAAGATCAAGGGGGGACTGATATGCCCTATATTGGCAGCGGCAAGGGCAATAATCCCAAGGTATTGGAGACAATTAAATACCCCCGAGACTCGGGAATGGGTACTAGAATTGAACCATATAATGAGAATGGAAGAACTGACATCCCATGTATACGATAGATACGAGACATTTGTAGAAAAATGGAGACCATGGACGACCTTTCTTGGTTCAAAAGAGATCCAACAATACCTGTAATGAACTAGTATGCTGTTTCCGTTTCTTCTTCCTCCTATTTTTTTTTTTTTTGGGTGTGTCGGATGGTTTTTGTGAATGTATTGATGGGAGGGGGGTGGGGAGTGAAGGGGTTAGATTGTGCTGTGAATGGTATTGATTTTAGACAATATAATACTTTGTGACCAACACTTGACCATGGAGGACTAAATGATTGACAAGTATAGTCGGGTGAATGGCGGCTGGATGCAGATATTACAGTCATATGTATGCATACAACTATATAACTTAACTGTATTTGGAATGTGATGAATAAAAACTTATTCTTGAAAAAAATATGTGAGAGTACAGGCTCTGCCCCTTCTACTGCTCCGGAACCTGAATAAGCACTTTTTGACCTACCAACTCTCCCAACAGAAGACAAAGAGCGTTTGCTCGAGATGCGTTCCTCGGGAGATTTGTGATCAAAAAACGATAGGGTGGGGGGCTGCAGAATTCCAACCTGTACCCCTCTTGGATTAGATTGAGGATATAACGATTGGAAGTAATCTCCCTCCAACGAGGGAGAAACCCCGCTAGCCTTCCTCCCACCCTCACACAGAAGTCACTGCTGTTTTGGTGCTTGGGAGGGAGGGTTAGTAAAAATACTCTCCTTTCCCTTGCCTTTCTGCCCTGTCCATTGTTTTTTGGGCTGCTCCCCCTTCGTATTCTGACCCTTGTTTCTGGGTCCTTTAAAGAATCTACGAAAGGGCTTCTTCTTTTTCTCTGGAAAGGACTTCTTCTTATCAGCTGTACGTTCTAATATGGCTTCCAATTCAGGCCCAAAAAGAAGATCGCCCGTAAACGGTAGATTGCAAAGCCTTAATTTTGTGGCTGCATCCCCCTCCCAGGCCTTCAACCAAATCGCCCTGCGAGAGGAATTGACCAAGACTCCCGTCCTAGCGGTCATTCTGACCGAATCGGCTGAAGCATCTGCCATAAAAGCAACGGCCTTAAACAGCATTGGAAGGGAATCTATGATCTGTTCTCTCTGCGTACCCGCCAGCAAGTGATTTTTCAATTGGGTAAGCCAATATTCCAGGTTTCTGGAAACACAAGTTGTTGCCAGAGACTTGTGCTAGCAGAGTCCCATGCCCTTTTAAGTAATACCTCAGCCTTCCGGTCCATAGGGTCTTTTAGTACCACCATATCCTCAAAGGCTAGGTCTGATTTTCTCGAGACCTTTGACAATGAGGCATCAATTTTAGGAACCTTGTTCCACGGCATCAATGCGTCTTCATCAAAGGGAAAGCGTCTCTTTAGGCTGTTGGAAAAAAGAGGCTTCCTCTCTGGTTCAGCCCATTCCTTACAGATTGCATCAGCAAGTACTTTGTGCACCATGAAAATTTTGGCCTTCGGCTGCTGGAGCCCCTGGTACATCAAATCGTGCCTAGAAAGCAGCACTTTCTCCTCCTGTATAGGGTATCATACACTGCACCCAACAATTCATCTACCTCTTCTAGAGACAATTTATACTTAGAGGTAGGAGGACTAAAGTCTTTGTCACTGTCCTCTTCACCAGACGATCCCTGATGAGAGGATGCAGCGACGCTATACACAGCCCTCTCCCGACCCAAACCGTGTCTGGAGAAGCTGAGTCTGAGCCGGAGGCCCGGGCACCAAGACCTGTGTTGCAGTAGGTCTCAAATCTGCTATCAGGGATCTAAAAGAGGAAAAGGTAGAGACCAATTCTTCCCTAACAGTGGACAACAAGCCACCGCATGCTGAGGCAGATTCATCCCTGCACACTCCTTCAATGCATTTTTGACAGAGTGGTTTCTTCCAATCAGTTCCCAGCTTCAAGGAGCAAAGAGCACATTTCCTTTTGGGGACAGTCTTGCCCTTAGAAACCTGGACCTGCAACACAGAATAGCAGAAGAGGCAGAATTAACTCCCTGCCAACTGCATATAACAAAGTCATAGTGCCCCCTCAACACCCTAAGCCCAACACCAAGGAGCCCCAGGTGGAGGAAAATAGCCACAGTCAGAACAACAGGTAGGGAATACATAGAAGTATCCACCGACCTGAGCAGAGCTGGTGCCTGAAGGACCTGTATCCATCTGTGCAGTCTGTAGAAGAGGAACAGGATCCATCTTGGGGAAAATGAGAACTCCCACCGGCAATCTCTCACAGAAAAGCCCGTGAACACGCCTCGTGCACCAGCCAGGCCCATCCCCCTTCCTCTGCGCCGGAAATGAGGCCTGGAACGCAAGGCCGCGGTGCCCGCACCGGAAGTGACCTAGTCGGCCATCCGATCCGGCCGTGGAGAACCTCCCGGAATCCCTAGACCGGCGGCCCCTGACTGCTGAGCCACGCGGCCCCAGGATTCAGCCAAGGGGGTAACGCAGGATCCGGTGCTGGCCCTCCCTGGGCACTGAAGAGGAGGAAGGATCCGGTGAGGAAACCCCTACTGACAGAGGAGCGCACCGGCGGCCTACTAAGGTACTTCTGACCCTCACAAGGGTCCCAGTGAGAGGGAATACTGGGGTACCTTTCCCCTATCCCCCCCACTGTTCCGGTGACATGTCTCCCCCTGACCGAGGAAACACAAAAAACTGAGGAGCTAGGAGAGAGGCGGGCCTTTTAAAACAACTAGGGGTGACGTGTTTCCTACTAAAAGGGGCGGAGCCTATCTCTCATAAGCTGTTCTGGAAGACGAAGGGGAAAATATTTTCATTTGGATTCTGGATATGCATAGCTATCTAGACAGGTCTTGGCAAGTTTATTTTGGGGAGAGGAACCAGGCTCAACACACATGCTGCAATCTGACTAGGTCAGGGTTAGGCAACCTTGGCTTCTCCAGCTGTGCTGAAACTACAAATCCCATAATGCATTGCAGGCCACAGGCATGACTCACAGTTGCAGAAGCATGATAGGATTTACCGCTACCAAGCATCTCCACGGTCTTGTATCCTCTATCTTGATGATAACCACAAACAGGAACAGGAATTATGTCATGGACAGGACTTCTTTTCATTGGACAACGCTCAAACACCCATATGCAGAAACCCGTCCAAAACGCACAAGTATTTAGTTGGAAAACGCACTAAAATCACGCAAAAATTAGCTAATGGATAACGCGTGTAAAGCGCGCAGAAACGCTAACGCCTAGGTGTGAATGGGGACTTACACTGGATTTGCTGTGAATTGCAATTAAGGTTAGGGCTGCAACAACTAATCGACATAATCGATTATAATCGATTATTGAAAAAGTTGTCATTGTCCGGCCGTTGTAATTAAACAGCCGGACAGCGGACGGAATGCGGGTGGGCGTTTTTAAACGTCCTAACCGGCCCCGCCGCTAGGCGGCGCGCACAAACGGGAAATCGGCTTTGAATGTAAACAGCCAGCGATGGCTGTTTACATGCAAGCGTTCAGACATCTGTAGAGACGCCCGATCGCTTGTAATATGCGTGCGTTTGTGAGGGTCCCCCCCTCCGTTGCCGCCGCCGCTGCTGGCGATCCCGAGCTCCGCTGTGCCCGGACAAACTACAGTGTAGACAAGCTGCGGTGCTTTGCCTGTTTTAGGCCCCATTCACATTGAGCGATTCGCAAATCGCACGATTTGCATTTTGCACGATATCGCGCAAATGCTTGCATGGAGCAAGCTAGAATCGCTGCAAAATCCGCTCCAAAAAGGGTCCTGCTGTAGCGACGCACAACCCGCGACAGCGACGGACAGAGCCCCATTGCCATGCATTGGAGAGCGATATCGCGGGAATTACCGCGCGATAAATCACTGAGTGTGACTGGGGCCTTAATGTTTCCATCAGGCAGGATTCACACCGCATGTTTTTGCGCATTTTACGTACAAATATTGTCACATATTTTTGGGGAAAAAAATTATTTCTGTTGAGACTATGGGACAAAACGGACTGTTGAAATCTGCCCCAAAGTACTATTTCGTGCGACAGGCATATTTCTGCTTGCGACAAAACACTGACATGTGCACCCCTGAGAAATGAATGAGATTCCTAGTTTTGAGCTGTTTGTTGCACTGATCACGAGCGACTGGCGCTACACGTGACAAAATGCTCAGATGTGAACATGCCCATATAAATGAATGGGAATTTTGTTTGGCCGTTTTTTTTACTGAAGTCTATAGCACTGCTTACTGAAGTCTAAAGCAGCCAAAACAAGCATGTAACCTTTCAAGTTTAAGCAGCTAAGCGTACAGATATTAACAGCCACAAGAAAATAGAATGGGCGGCCATATTGAGTAGGGCAACTCAGATTAATAACGTGCTGGATTACTGTAAACCTAGTTCATTTTAATAAACTAGGTTTACAGTAATCCAGCACATAATTAGTTCATTTTAATAAACTAGGTTTATTAAAATGAACTTAACTAGGTTTACAGTAATCCAGCACGTTATTAATCTGAGTTGCCCTACTCAATATGGCCACCGCTTGCGGCCATATTGAGTGGGGCAACTCAGATTAATAACGTGCTGGATTCGTGTGACCCCAGTTTATTTGAATACTTTATTGCGGTGTAGTGTCTCTAAAGGGAAATGCCACGGGTGGGCCATGTGTAGTACAGCCTTCTCAGCTAAACCTCTTACTTCTAATTAAACCGGAATGCAGAAGGTTGGAGAACTTGAGGCGTTGGAACTTTCGATAGAACACCGTCATTCCTTTGAGTATGCCCCGTTGTCACGCACAGAGAAATGCAACAAACGTATCAGGTGTGAATGCGGCCTAAGGTCTATCATTCACACGGATGTCACATATTATTAGCAGCAAGACACAGAAGGCAATGGAGTTCACCTGGAGGGCCTGTTAGGAAAACGTGTTTGTACATCGCTAGCTGACGTTCCACTCCGGAAACAACAGGAACACTGTTTCACTACGCAGATCCACGCCTGCAGGAATCTACCGGAAGTGACGTATTTTATTGCGTAGTGTTTATAAATATTTCTTCGAATTTAGTAAAACTTAAGACGTCTGCATTAGAAATGACTGCCGATATTATCGAAAAGATGTTCAAAATCAATTCGTCTGACAGCGATACAACGGAGCCTACGGAAACGAAGCTAGACTTCTTTCCCTTAACAATCATGGCGGCTCAGCTTTTTCGGTTACGAAGGCTGCCATGTTGACCGGAAGTTGGGTCAGTGACAGCTCTCACCGGTGTAACACCCAGCCGACCTGATTGTTATGATCATGACCGAAGGCAACGCATCAGCCCTCCGGCTGAAGAAACAGCTGGAATACAATAATTTTAATGCCGAGCAGTACGTGAAAATCCTCTCGCAGCAGTCAGATGGAGATCGGGACTTGCAGGAGCACCGGCAGCGCATCCAGAGCCTGGCCGATGAAACGGCGCAGAGTCTCAAGCGCAACGTGTACCAGAATTACCGGCAGTTCATTGAAACCGCCCGGGAGATTAGTTACCTGGAAGGGGAGATGTACCAACTCAGCCACATTCTTACCGAGCAGAAGGGCATCATGGAGAGTGTCGCCCAGACTCTGCTGCACACAGACCGCACTGAGGCTGCCCGGGAGCTGCAGGCGGCTTTCCACAAGGAGGCTGAGGAGGGGAAGGTTAGGAACCTGACAACTCTGCTGGAGAAGGTGGAAGGCTGCAAGAATCTGCTGGAGACCCCCGGGAGGTATGGCTGACCTGCTGGGAATATTGCAGTGTATGATAGTGAAGTTGTTGGTATAGGTAAGCCATTCGAAAAGCTGGAGGAGCCTTACAATTCCAGTGTACAATAAAAGCCATTGACACCCCCCCATCTGATGGAGCCTGTATAGCCAGCACCATGACCCCTTTGAGCTTGTTAAGGTTTTCTAAACAGGGGTGCTTGAGCCCATGCAATGTAAATTTCAGCGTATATCCCCCCTGCATACAGCTGACCATAGACATGAATGATTGTTCTTGGCTTTACTACAGTATACAGAGTACCCACTATTCTTGAAGAACGCTCATACATTGTATGAGTGCTTACAAGGGGGAGGCCGCTTCTCTCACTGACAATGTGAGGGATCACTTCTCCACTTCATACCAATGTGAGGGATCACTTCTCCACTTCATACCAATGTGAGGGGACACTTCTCCACTTCATACCAATGTGAGGGGACACTTCTCCACTTCTTACCAATGTAAGGGGACACTTCTCCACTTCTTACCAATGTAAGGGGACACTTCTCCACTTCTTACCAATGTAAGGGGATACTATATAGGGGTTATTAAAGCATAACTCCAGCCCATTCCCTTTTGAGTTTTGGATATGAGAGGGGATAAGTTGCAATTACTGTCAGGTTTTTTTTTCTGTCAGCAACCATGTTAAAGAGATTTTCACTCACTCTTTTGTTGCAACTCAGAAGTTCTAGCCCTACCTCCAGACTACTAAAACTGTGTTCTGAAAAGAAGTGAGGTTAAATCTCCTCGATGTGGACACAGATGACATAGAAAAATCCTGACAGAGGCTCTAGTCTTTCACTGCACTAGCCAAAACAAAATAAATTGTTTGGACTTTTTTCTAAAAAAAAAAAAGTCCTGAGGATAACAAAACATTGTACCATATTGTTCAGTAACAAATATTTAACTACTTGATTAGATATCAAAAAGTTATTGTGTACAAATTGCTTAACTTTTTTTTTTTTTTTCAGGTACTTGGTATATAATGGAGACCTGACCGAGTTTGATGTGGACAGCATGACTCTTATACAGAAAGTCCATGCATTTTTGATGAATGACTGCTTGCTTATTGCTACTGCATTACCAAATCGCAGAGGCATGTACAAATATAATGCCCTTCATAACTTGGATGACCTCGCTGTAGTTAATGTAAAGGAAAATCCACCTATGAAAGATATGTTTAAGATTCTTATGTTTCCCGAAAGTCGGATTTTCCAGGCAGAGAATGCAAAAATAAAGAAAGAGTGGCTTGAAGTTTTGGAAGAGACAAAAAAGAACAAAGTTTTAAATGATAAGCGTAAAAAAGAAGAAGCTGTCATGGTTACACCTGCTGTAGCAGAAGTATCAACTAACCCATTTTTGAATGCCGAAAAGCAGCAGCAGGAGGAGGAGGAGGAAGAGGTTGATCTTTCATTAGAATGGATTCAAGAGCTCCCTGAAGATTTGGATGTCTGCATAGCCCAGAGAAATTTTGAAGGGGCCGTTGATTTGCTGGATACATTGAACAATTACTTGCAAGATAAACCCTCAACCCATGCTGTACAAGATTTAAAAGCAAAAATAGACATGCGTGTTCGACAGTTAACTGATGTTTTGGTGTTTGAACTTTCCCCTGACAGGTCTTTAAGAGGAGGTCCCAAGGCAACCCGTAGAGCTGTTTCTCAGCTAATCCGTTTGGGTCAGTCTACCAAAGCATGTGAGCTTTTCTTAAAGAACAGAGCTGTGGCTGTGCACACTGCTATACGTCAGTTAAGGATTGAAGGAGCAACACTACTTTACATACATAAATTATGTAATGTTTTCTTTACTAGTTTGCTGGAAACAGCCAAAGAGTTTGAGATGGACTTTGCAGGCAACAGTGGATGTTACTCTGCCTTCATTGTTTGGTCCCGTTCTTCCTTGAAGATGTTTGTTGACGCTTTTAGTAAACAGGTCTTTGATAGTAAGGAAAGTCTTGCCACTGCAGCAGAGTGTGTGAAAGTTGCCAAGGAGCACTGTAAGCAACTCGGTGAAATAGGTCTAGATCTTACATTTATACTTCATTCTTTTCTAGTGAAAGACATAAAGGTTGCATTGCAGAGTAACAAGGATATTATCATTGAGGCCACCAAGCACCGTAATTCTGAAGAAATGTGGAGGAAAATGAACCTGATGACTCCAGAGGCTCTGGGAAAGTTAAAGGAAGAAATGAGAAACTGTGGTGTAAGCAATTTTGATCAATACACAGGTGAAGATTGTTGGGTCAACTTAAGTTACACGGTTGTGGCTTTTACTAAACAAATCATGGCCTTTTTAGAAGAAGCCCTTAAGCTGTACTTCCCTGAGTTGCATATGGTTCTCCTGGAAAGTTTAATGGAAATCATATTGGTGGCTGTTCAGCATGTAGACTATAGTTTAAGATGTGAACAAGAATCTGAAAAGAAAAATTTTATCAGGCAAAATGCATCCTTTTTATATGACACTGTTCTACTTGTTGTCGAAAAGCGATTTGAAGAGGGTGTTGGAAAACCAGCCAAACAATTGCAGGATCTGAGAAATGCCTCTAGACTGGTCCGCATTAATCCTGGCACTACATCAGTAGTCTAGCAGGGAAACATTCTAAATTGTGTAGTCTTGTAATTAGCAGAGCTAGTGTTTTTGACAGGTGCCCCGATTTAAGATTTGTGACATTCTGATCTTGAGTTGCCATATTGACTGATTTGCTTAGGGCAAATCAAATACTTCTACTTTCCAGTACCACTATTAGTGCAGTTATGAAAATATAATAGCACGTCAATGTCAGTTTTTGAATAGTTACAATTTTCCACTTCAGATTGTTGTATTTGGTGTGTTACATCACAAAATGTACAAAAATACATATCAGCACTTTAAAAAAAAAATAGTTTTGCTGTGACTTTTCAGCAATCCATAGCAAGCTGGCTAATCATCAAAAGTAGCAGACTTTACTGTAGATGCTACTCGGTACAAATCTGTGCACTGTATTCTTCTTGCGGTGATCTACTCTAGTCTAGATTTTTGGCTGCAGGTGCTTTCAAAAGCAAACCCAGTATTTACTCTAGATTTTTTGCCACTTGAGTTATTTTGCTGTTACATTTAGGTCTCTTACATCTAATAGCAAAACCCCAGGCAAATGGCTAAATGCACAGTTGCAATACACCTGTTTCCGCTTCTACATCCCAGACTATTTGTAGTTCTCTGCAGCCACATTTACATGCATTTTCCTCACTGCACAGCCATATGGTTGAAATGTATTAACTGATTTAACAATTTATCACTGGTTTAGCAGTGTCACCTCTCCCCCTCCAGCCTCCACATTGGACAAAAAAAAGTAGCCAAGTGATCTTGCTGGCAAGTAGGTGTGTGTTTGTGTATCACAGGAATGGTTGGTCAAAATGACAAATCCATTGGCAGGTAAAACAGTGAACATGTATTTCAGTTGCGCATTTAGTTGAACTATTGTGTTCTCCATCTTTTTTTTTTCTCAAGGGCGATAAGAATAATAAGATTAGGTGCCTAATTAATAATATTGCAATCTTTTTATTAAAATGATCTGTAATAGGAAACAATTTTAAAACAGCAGAGCTAACAAAGGCCTCAAAGTATGTGGTTTTGGAAGTACAGTAAAGATAATCTGTTTATCCCTAAATACTGGGATTAGTTTTTAGGCAGTATGCATCATTTTCAAGCCATTATTTGTTTATGTTATTATCTTCCATATTTAGAGTTGGCAATATGGCTGTTTAATTTCAATATATAGTAACATCTTGTAATAAATGAATAATGCCTGAGATATATAAGCTTTTATGGCCTATTTTTGTGTAACCTCTTTAGTAAAATAAAAATTTAAAAAATCCTTGCTGCCTGCTGTGTTCTATGAAAATGCACTTTTTTTTCTTCTCTCTGTCTCTCTCTTCCCTCCCTACCCACATAAATCCCCTTTGTGTCATGGGAGGAGGCAAAATGCTGCAGGTATTAAGTACACCTAGAGGCATACCTGTAGTGGGTTTGTGAAGTTCTTAACAGTCCTATACCTTTTAATCATGAGGAATGTGTTAGTGTCACATATTTGCATATAATTTCTACCCATATATTATCCAATGTAGTTTCTCTTTAGTAAATGTACTCCTGTAACCCAAAAGAGAAGTAAAGCCAAAAAAAGTTTGGCTTTACGTCTGTTCTAAGTTACCATCTGCATGAAGCAAAACCTTCTTCCACCATGGTAAGGCCTGATAATTCTATCCATTCTGGGTGTCTTTTCCTCTGTTGAACAAATACATTTCCCATAACGTCTTCCAGGACAGCATCACGAGATGGAATCTCCTCCCCCACACACAGGAAACACGTCACTTAATCTGTTTAAAAGACCCTCCTCTCCTCCACTCCCTCAGTCTTTTGTGTTTCCTCAGTCAAGCTGGGGAGCGCGTCACAGAACGCTGAGAGGGGCTTCCATGTGGTGATGCTGCCCGGGACGTTTTCCTTTTGTGTATGGCCTGCCGGTGTAAGGCAGAGGGGTAGGTTTGCCTACCTTGTGTGAGCCCCAGGGATTCTCCTAGCGCTGCAGGAGATGAGGCTGGCTTCCTTTCCCCCTTCAGTGCCCAGTGCGGGCCGGTACCGGAAGGACGAAACCCCCTTGGCTGGTCAGGAGAAGCGGTGGACCGCCAATCAGAGGGGTCTGTCCGGTTCTCAGGGCCTCGGGAACGTGTTCCACGGCCAGACCGGGTGGCCGCGTACGTCAATTGCATGTATACAGTCTCTACTCAGCAAACTAACCAAATGCTAGGGAAACATTCTTTAGTGGACACCAGAGACTGAGTAAACTAAGGATTAAGAGTGGCAGGTTTGCTCACAGTGGTATTCCTAATGCAAGTATAGGGTTGTGGCAAAATGTTCAATACCTAATATTTATAAAGCAATTACTAATTTATTAGGGTTGGGTAAATGTAATGGTTACAGTGGAGCTTCTGGGTCTCCCACTGGGGGCATGTAACTATTACCAAGGAATAACCCTAGTGCATCAGGTATATATTAAACATAGAAGAAATCAGTATTGAATAAAACTATACCCCTGTCTTCAAATGTCCTAAACATATGTGCAATATATTGTGCAAACACACAAATATCTGTGCAGATATATTTCCAGATGCCTCACCATGACCCACAATGGATTAAGTTCCAGCCCATTTGAGTAGTTATAAAGATTTCCCCATATTTGCAGCCTATGTTCTATTTTTTTTCTTTTTCTGTCCTGAGACAAAGCACTAGGCTCTTGGATCTTGTGAAGAATTTCCTCAGTGCCACTTGTGTTTTGTCACACAAGAGCAGACCCAGGTTCAGCCTCTCCTGGTGTGATGGTCCAGGTGTCATTTCTAAAAGGATGTTATCCTGGGGACCTAGTGGTGGGGTATTCTACAGCTGGCATAAATTGCTGCTCTAGTGTTGGGTCATGGCTGTAGTTTCTTTTCGCACCTATTTGCATGTTTCTACAGCTACTATATCCTTCTCCCTTCCCTACAGTATTGGCATTTTTGTTCCCTCAAGACTGCTTTTGCGGCAGACCACAAGTTCATAAATGTCACTTCCGGTCACATGGCATACCCACCTATGTTTCTACTTCTGCCCTTACCCTGCTACTTTCCTTAGGTTTTCCCTGGCTGAGTTTGACTCGGGACCTCTTTTTCACTTCTGCCTTTCTCCTCTATGTTCTCTGGGGGGAAAAGTATGGTCAAAAATAAGCAGATTATCTGCAGCTAGACAGAGCATTGCATTCTTCCTACCACTTGCCTCTCTGGTATGTTTTTGGCCCCTGCATGTCTCCTGTTGGTGACTTTAGCATTCTGGTCCTGTTCATTACTATTCTTTATTTACTTAATCCCTTGCTCTTTCCTTGCTATTATACAAACTTTCTGCCAGATCTTGCTACCATGTGTCTGCCCACGAGGATGGAGGATAAGTAGAGTAGGCCAGATAGAAACACTAGCTGTACATAAGAAACTGCAGCAGAATAGGCAGTTACTACTGGCAATGGGCTTGTAAATCCAGGATGATATATGACAAAAGAACTTGGTGGTGTTGGTGACAGAAAGCTCCCCAAGTTCTCTTGACACCTCAGCCAAGGTCAGTGTCTGGCTTTATCAACAAGCGCAGCCTCCCGTCTCCCATGCTGTTAGAAGTTGCATACAGCGTGTGCTGGTTACTACTTAAACCGGCGCGCGCTGTGTGCAGCTTCTGGGAAGATACGCTATTAACATAGCGATGAAGCCGGCTGCGCATTTTGCATCACTCCGGCTACGCTAATAGCGTATCTTCTTAGAAGCTGCACACTGCGCGCATCGGTTTAAGTAGTAACCAGCACACGCTGTATGCAGCTTCTAACAGCGTGGGAGATGGGAGGCCGCGCTTGTTGGATCCAGCTGGGCCGACTGTCAAACAGATCAAGGCAGCAGGCAACAGGTTCCGTTATGGCAGGTTATGTGGCCGTGCTGGAGCCTCGGCCGCATAATCTGCCATAACGGAGCCTGGTGCCTTGTTCTGGTGACAGTCGGCTCGGCTCGCGGCAGGCGCCCCCCGCCATCTATGCGCCCGGGGCAAACGCCCCCCCCCCCGGTTGTTACGCCACTGGAGACACTACAGGAGGAGTTAATTCATTAGGGGCAGATTAGTGTGCAAGTAAAATGAAGCCTCCATTTCATGCTCACAGAGGTTTTTTTGAATCCAACAGTCTTTTTAAGGACTATTATTTGTCAGCAAGAAATGACTGAATGCTAATATGTCAAGCAGAGGCGTAACTAGGAACCTCAGGGCCCCGGAGCAAGAAGCCATGAAGGGCCGCGCCCCCCAGTACTTTCATGAGGACAGTAATTAAAACAGCCTTCTATCATAAATGGAACTACAAGTCCCAGCTGAACTGCTGACTATACAATGACATTATAGAACATGGAATAGAATATAGTCAGTTCCAAATTCAGCCATGTTCTGTTCCATGTTCTATAATGGAAACTACTTACCTCACATGTCACGGTCCTCTCAGCTGAAGGAAACTCAAGCAGGCTGTAAAAAAAACAAACCACAAACTACCATGGAGGAAAGCGGCCGGAAACATCCAGACGGGGCTCACTGTACTATCAGGACGGCTGCTGCTGGGTCCTCACGGCCGTGTTCACTGCCGGCCCGCCCGCCCGCTTCACCGGTGCAAACCCCCTCCCGCTCGTTCGTCTGCCTTTGCGCAGGAGCCGCTCCATCGGGCCCCCCGCTTGTTACTCCACTGCCGCAGTGGGGGCCCGTTCTTCCTTCCTGGGCCCCCCAAGTGGCGGAACGCCATCAGCTGCAACCCTGGTAGTTTCGCCACTGATGTCAAGCTAGGGAAAGTTGCCACTTTCTAAACAAGAGTTAAGAGGGTTATTCACTATTGTGCCGAAGTATATAGCGTAGCTTCGGCTAATCCTTCGGCTCACTTCAGCTGAACCGAAGGGCTGCTGTTCAGGCTATTCACAATAGCCTGTGCAGCAGTCGAAGGCAACCGAACAGCTCAGCCGAGCCAAACGCCTGTGCTCCGGCTCGGCTGAGCCGACCATACAGCCAAAGCAGGGTCAAATGACCTGAGGACAGTAGCCTGTCAATGTATGACAACAAATGGTGGAGCCAGCTATGACGTCACAGACTACTCCGCCCATTTGTTTTCATTTGCAATAGCGATTTGACAGGTAGGGTCAAATGTCAACAGATTGGCGGAGCCACGGTGATATCACCGCTAGCGCTGCCTCTCTGTTTACATTCAGCCGACATCTGTTGAATCGTTTATTTTGCGGCGGGAGTTTTTTGCGTCAGCGGGATTTTTTTCTTTTCATTTTAACAAGTTGATGGTGTCATGGACAAAGCTGGACATCGTGATTGGCCCTTGGATTACGTCGACAGATACATTTTGGGGACTTTTATTTTTTATTAAAAGGACTTTTCAAAAACTGTTGGTTTTTTTTTTTCAATTAAAGGATTTGTGTTTATTCAATTAAAGTCTGGTGTGTTTATTTATATTTTACTTTAACCCCTTAGTGAATGAGTAGGGTTACAGGTGCCCCTTACTCATTCACAAGGGGGGGACAGCATCTGGGTGCCCCATTTATTATAGGGGTACCCCGATGCAAACAAGCCCCGCTGCCTGCAGACCCCCAAAACCACTGGGTCAGAGTTGTGGCGGAAGATGCCCTTGTCCCCATCAGCATGGGGACAAGGTCCTTTTTCAGGGGGGATCCCTGAAAATGCACTCTCCCAATGCCAAGGGCATGTGGCCTGGTATGGCGCAGGGAGAGGGGCCGTTTATTCCCCCCTTTCCTGCCTTGTCCGGTCTGTGCTCGGATTAAGGGTTTGGTTGGGAATTTTAGGGGGACTCCCCATTTTTTGGGGGGTGGGATTTCCCCATAAAATTCATACCTAAAGGACCTGGTAGGACTTTTGGGGGGAATCTCACTCACTTTTTTTTTTTTTACTCTTTAATTGGAGGTCCCTCCTAACTCTCCTACTAGAGCTAAAAGGGTCTGGTATGGGGGACACTGCGTCCTTTTTTTTTTTGCTTTCTTTTATTTACGTTTTTTTATGCTCGGTGGCATTCAGGTATGCACTCACTGGGTCTGGCACTCTGGGTATACATTTTCTGGAGTGACTATAGTCACTTATTCCATACCCATCGAGACCAATAATTCCCAATAAAAGTTTAAATTCCATGTGTGTTAAACACACCACCTGAAACCACCAGTTCAAAATCTTGAGGTGATAATTAAACTGATTGTTATTAAAGCTATGGCCTATATACTAAATGAGGAGATAGACATGGAAATTAAGCAAGCCTTCAAGAGTAATAGATCAACTACACAATGACGAGATTTTAAAAAATTTTTTTGCCAACACAAGAATTTAATAATCAAACATCTAAACTGTAAATGGGATATAATGTCACTGGAATCATATATAGATACAGGGATGATTCCAAGGGGACTTAGGGAAAAAGTCATCCCAGCTGAACATCTGCAGAACGTAACATTCTTAACTAAATTGAAGCAGCTGTGTATAGCACATGGACTGGAGGTTATTAAGCTGATAGTTGAGGAAGAGAAAATCCAAATGAGCGATTTGCAAAAACACATAGGGGTCTATTCACAAAGCTGCCGAAGGATCTGGCCGATCCTTCGGCTAGCTTCGGCCCCAGGACCCCTTCGGTTCAGGAGAACCGAGGGGGTGCTGTACGGGCTATTCACAATAGCCCGTACAGCAGAGCCAACAAGATCTTGAGCCTTATAAGCAACAGGACACCTTTCAAAGACAAAATGACATACTTTAAAAAGATGGGGAAAAAGCCCAACAAATGCTTGGAAAAATTAAACAATCAACATTTTTCAGAGATTCTGAGGATTGGGAAAAGGACAATATTTTTGACTTCTCCCAAACTAGGAGTAGAAGCTCTTTTACCAAGAAAAATAAATGGTCAAGGGAACGTTCCACAAGTGATAGTGAAGGAGAAATGTCAAAAAAGTCAGTTAATTTTTTAGAAGAGACAGAGATCTATTCAATACAAGGTCAGTGAGGAAGGGAACCAATAAGAGAACAAGAAAAAGGCAACATAAAGGGTCAGGAAATGTTTCAGGAGCAGAAAATTCCATCCAGATTATGAAATCGCAGGAACTAGGAGAGGAAAGTTGCCCCAACCTCAAACCTGAGACAAATAATATTATCAACCTAACGAATATCCAACTGGGTTGGCACCATGTCTCTCTCCTGCAGAGGGGGCTATCATTCTCACCTACAGAGGGAATGGATGAATTTGTCATCTATAAAGATTTAAATATTTTCCTTAGAAAAGTATATTATAAATGTCTATATAAAAGAGGTGATGGCCCCCCCTGCAGGGGATAGACAGTGGTGAGGACCCACTTGATGCTCAAGCCTTAAAAGATTTACAAGCCCTCCTTGAGGAAAACATGACCCAGGAAGAGCACCCAGACGAGGAACCCACCAATAGAATCACTAATTTGAGTAGGAAGTCAAAAACCATGCCTAACTTAAATAGTAATCGACACATTAGTATGTTCAGAGACCTAGTTGAGGGAGACCTCAGGGCCACTAATTGGACAATAAGAGGCCAGGATAATCTACATAAACATGAAAGGAAGGCTTTGAAAGAACTAAAAAAATACACCCAAACTAATTATCAAAATGAGTGATAAAGGCGGTAACGTGGTGCTCCTCACTGAGGAAATGTACCTAGAAGAGGCGAATCGCCTTCTCAACGATACATCAACCTATGTGAGAATAAGAGACCCCCCCTATAATAAATTAGTGAAGGAATTAAACTTTAAATTAAATTTTGCTAAACAAGAGGGTCTATTGACCAATAAAGAATTTAATTTTGTAAAAGTAGATAACTTTAAAATACCTACATTCTATACAATACCTAAGATTCAGAAGAATAGCACAAAAACCCCAGGTAGACAAATTGTGTCAGGTGTGGGGGGGGCCCGTTAGAAAACATCGGCAAATACTTAGATGCCCTTCTAAAAGACATCATGTTAAAACTACCGTCTTATCTGAGAGACACTGGGGATACTATACAAAAAATTGCTAGTCTAACCATAGATGAGGGCTCACTTCTTGTGGGATTGGATGTAGAATCTCTCTACACCTCTATCCCACATGAGTGGGGACTAACAGCAGTAAAATACTACTTGGAGTCTCTCTTCCCCAACGCAGCTGCCCAGAACGAATTTATTCTCGATCTCCTGGATTTTGCACTAAGTAACAACTTCTTTCAATTTGCAGGTTGCCATTATAAACAAATTAGAGGTACTTCTATGGGGGCCCCTTGGGCTCCGGCCTACGCTTGTATCCATCTAGGAATGTGGGAACAGGAAACGGTCTACCCACACCACATGTTCAAAGTTCATGTCAAATCATGGCATAGATTTATTGACGACATCCTGTTGGTCTGGATAGGTTCAGAAGTTCAACTACTAGAATTCATATCAGACCTAAATACCTATACAATAAGTACCCTTGAAATTTCGTTCCTTGATTTGAGGATTCGAATAGATTTTGATAAATTGGTAACCAACACCTTTAGGAAATCCACAGCAGCCAACACAGTCCTTCATGCTAGTAGTTACCATCCGCGATCCCTGAAACAGGGCATACCCACTAGTCAGTTTCTCCTCCTTAAAGTGACATTAAAGCCAAAAAAAATTCCCCTCCCCCCCATGTAAATGTTAGCACTTACCTCAAATGATGTCTCTTATTCTGATCTTCCTCTTCTTTCCCCATATTTTCATGTGTCCTTCCAGCGGTGCGACGTCACTCCGATCCAGCGCTGACTGCTCTGTCTCTCCGATCCAGCGGTGTCTGCAGGTGGGTGCACGCGTCCATAGACTTACCTTGCGTCTCTGCTCGTCTCCCGGCCGAGAATCGGAACTGTGCATGCGCCCGCCCCAAGATCCTTTGCGGCCGTACGATCACTTCCTGATTCTCGGCGCGGGATCGAGCAGCGATAACGAGGTAAGTTTAAAACCAGTTCAAGCTGTTTTTTTTTTTTTAAACTTCTTGCCTATATCTACTGCTTGCTAGCAGTAGATATAGGCAAAAAAACGGAGGGTTTAGAACCCCTTTAAGAGAAATTGTACATCTTCAGATGATTTCAGGGAGGAATCAAAAGCCATGTATGAACGTTCGAGTTCTCAAAAAAAGTCTATCTATAGCAAACAAACGAACAAGAGGAACCCCTTCAGAGCACAAAAAAAAGATAGAACCGACCATAGGGTCCGTATGATTACTCAATATGGAACTGGCTGGCATACCCTCAAACACACATTAAAAAAACATTGGCACATTTTACCCTACGATTAGGAATATAGTAGGCCCTTACCCTTTAGTGACAGCACGACGGGCACGGAACCTACAAGACCAATTGGTCTCTTCTGAATTTATTCCCAGCACCCAGGATACCTGGCTATCCAGGACCGGGAAACCCAAGGGCATGTATGCCTGTGGCAAGTGTCAGATCTGCCCTTCAGTACATAAATCAAAGCAATTCTTCAATTCAGCAGGGACCACCAGATATGACATCCTTCATTTCATAAATTGTAATACCACACGGGTAATCTATCAAATTGAATGTCCATGTAAAAAACTGTACATTGGAAAAACTAAGCGTGAGTTAAAAGTAAGAATTGGCGAACACCTGAGGGACATAAAAAATAACGACAAGGATAGTCCACTTGCACAACATTTCACTAAATTTCATGGTGGACTAACCACAGGCATACAAATTAAGGGGATATATGCTCTTAAATTACCAGCTCAGAGAGGGGACTTTAACAAGCTACTCCTCCAATACGAAAAAATGGGGATCTTCAAGTTTAACACAATGACCCCTCATGGACTCAATAATGAGTGTAATTTACAGGTTTTCCTGTAAGGCCTGTCACCTCCAAATGAGTAAATTGTGTGCTCTTCCTATGATTCTCAAACCCCCCCAAATCCAGCTCTCCCGAAAATGAAACTCTCTTTGGTTACCCTATAGATTAGACTGTTATCGGTCGAGTTCAATCACCTGCTTATTGTTTGGATGATTCTGTGTGGTCTGCATGTGGTTAAACTCTTTCTTGTCATTATAAACTTATAAATATACGGCTAATTGTTTACTAGCACTGTACCTATGCTATTTATCACCTTGGATTACAATAGATTTTAATGAGTTGTGACTTATCAACACCCACTCCATCTCAGCACCTTAGGGGTTAAGTAAAAGAGAGGCACGTGAGTTGAGCGAATATAAACTCAGTGCAACCGCCCCCTACCAGTATCTGACGAAGCCCTGGGAAAGAAGGCGCGGCGAAACGCGTTATGGTAGGGGACACTGGGCTGGACATCCACCTGCATGGCAGGCAATAAACTCCCGGTTAAAGATAATCTACAGCGCTGTTCAATGAATTGAATTGTTCAACAAACTTCAAGCTATTGGAACCTCTCTACATAACAAGAAAGCTCTCCAAAGTTCCTGAGATCTTTAAATCAAAAACAGACTTTTTTCATCGAAGACCTTGCTAAGCAATACACAGTGGAAAGTCTGAACCTGCTGAGACAAACCATCCAGATGCAATCAAGCACCCGTGAGTACTTATATCTTTGACTTTACACACTGTCTGGTTGAATATCTCTTCCATATGTGATTACACTCGGGGTGACTCAAAATAACTGAATCGGCACAGGACATTATCTGTGTATCCTATATCGAAGCTCACAAAGTTATTTGTCTCATCATCTGCCTGTTTCACATCGAGAGCTGTGGCTACAAATGTAATTAATTACGAGCTACAATATTGCTTCCTGGAACCACAAGACTTTCAGATACCTTGGAGAGGTCTAAACACAGATTAAGTTGTTCCATAGCTCACCATTACAGTGTATCTCAAACTGAGCTACACACCTCACATACATATCTTCTGCGCTGTTTTTTCAACAATCTTAAGTGTACCTGTTTCAACATTTATGCTGATCAGTCCATCCTAGTGTGCATGTTCTTTCGGTATGAATGTTCTAGTTGTTGCAATAACCTTTTAATAGAACAACTGGTGGCGGTTAGTTGGTGTGTTTATGACCAGGAATTTTATCTATTTCTACTAAATTTATTCAATTTTGTACTACATTTTTGACTCTCCGACCCTCATTAATACTGTACTGCGATTTGATCTTTCTTGATCACTTCATTCCTTGTTCTCAGGTTTAGTTAAACAGTTGAGGGTTGTCCTGAGAGTCATTTGAAGCCCACATGCTTCTTTATTTAACCTCTCATAGGGTTAACTTAAATTTGGGTCTGGCACTCTGGGTATACATTTTCTTTTTTCTATACACTCACTGCAGGGCCGGCGCTAGCGCAAGGCAACATGGGCAGCTGCCTGAGGGCGCCAGGGAACAGGGGCGGAGAAAAGTCTGCTGGGCAGTGACAGTCGCCAGGCAAAAGTCAGTCGGCCGTCCGATCTAGAGATCTGTGTAGGCTTGCGCGGGATGTGAAGGACGGAGTCCTCGCTGGCCGCCGCTGACCAGTGCAGACAGTTCTCAATATCGATTCTCCCAGGGCCAGGGCAGCGTTATGGGGAAGCAGTCCTCTTGGCTACGTGTGACGGAAGTGAGTGACGGAAGTGGCCCCGCCCCTGGTTCCCCTGGCCGCTCAGCCACCCTCAGGCATGTGAAGGAGCGAGGGCTGCAGGAGGAGGAGACCTGTTGAGGGACTCGGGAGCACAGTCTGCACAGATTTGGAGTGGAACCGAGCGAGGACGCTTTTTCGGTTTTCTTCACACGGTCACCCATGGTGACCCACCCCAGACCAGACACATCGGACTCGTCTCGGCGTATCGGGAATCAGGATCGGGAGCTGGCCTAAGTGGGAGTGGAAATGAAGTGATATAGAGCGGTATGTAACAAATGTACAGATAGAAAATGTATTATACATTGGTATTGTATATTGTATTGTGCATGGTATGCTACATTGTATTGTATTGTGCAGTGTATAATACAGCGGGACAATGCAGAACACCAGCAGCTATAGAGGAACAACAAATCCCAGCAATAATATATTAACCAGCCTGTTTAATGTATTATTGCTGGGATTTGTAGTCCTCTATAGCTGGTGGTATTCTCCATTGCGCTGTATAATGTATTATTGCTGGGATTTGTAGTTCCTCTATAACTGGTCTGTGGTAATCTGCATTGCGCAGTATAATCATTATACAGCGCACTGCAGAATACCACCAGCTATAGAGGACTACAAATCCCAGCAATAATATAGAGCTGCAACAATACGTCGATTAAAATCGACAATGGAAAACGCTGTCAATGTTTTCCATCGTCGATTTGTCGGCTAAAATTTTAATTTCCCGCTCGCCTCTCACGCCCGCCTGTTGCTCCATACACGAGTGACGCCGCGCACACGCCGTGTATGCCACGCCCACCTCACAAGCCGGATACACACCCGCAGAGCCGCCGCGACTTACAAGGGTTCAGAAACAGGTGAGGGGGACCTGTTTTAAGGTTTCCTGTTTAAAAAAAAAAAGTGGCACACTGCAGAACACAGCTATAGTGTGCAGCTATAGAGGAACACCAAATCCCTGCAATAATATATTAACCACTTGCCGTCCGCCCGTTGTAAAAAAACGGACGGCACTTCAGCATTGGCATCACTGCAGTTCGGACCCAATCAGAATAGGGGCGAACAGCAGCGGTTTAACTGCCGGGCGTTCTTCTCAGCCGATCTAGATGTTGGAGTGGCTGAGTCAAACAGACTCTTCACTCGGCTCAGCTAAACATGCTGAGCATGTTTGACTGAATTGTAGGGAACCAAAGCCAGCTGAAATCAGCTGTATTCGGCTGAAGTGAATAGCCAAAAAAAGTTCGTCTAGCTTCACTTTGGCTTGGTTATTCACGCCGAATAACCCCCTAAGTCTTGCATAGATGAAAAGTACCTCCATTAGCATTCTTATAGGATTGGAAAGTGAACATTCTTCCACTAGGCCCCGTGGACAGCATTATGACCTGTGAAATAAAGTAAGTAAGTACCACTATCTGGCCAAAGCTGGGCAAATTCAAACTACATATAAAAATATGTTAAGGCAGATAGGGTAAAAGAGACAGTTTGCCCACTCTGCATCATTTGATATAGAACTATAAAAGTAGGGCAAACTGTCATCCTATTCTTCTAGTTTAGTTCTAGGGGCAGGGCCACCAGTAGAAATCATTGGGTTC
>NW_017309349.1:32598-34417 GCF_000935625.1 Nanorana parkeri
GAGTGCGCCCCCCCCCCCCCCCCTTTTAATAGTACAAGTGAGGGTTAAGATGACAAACCTAGTAGGAGGAATGTTTGTTGAGGCAGGAAACGATGAATAGGAACCATGAGCCTAGAGCCAATGGCTGATAGGGAGGGGGGAGAATTTTCATGAAAACCATTTGGAGCAGTTGCAGCTCTAATTGGCTAGGAGCTTATAAACGACAAGCTTCTCAACAAATTTGGTGCCTCAGGTTGAAGGCAGAATTTACGGGATTGGACGGTAAAATAGTGGCTGGATGGTAACCCTAAATGCAGGACAGTTGATAACTCACTGGATTCATATACCTGTCTGCAGCAACCATGTGTATTCTAAACTGTACTTTCATAGATGAGGCTCAAGGTGGCAGCACAAAACAACCAGCTAATCCTAACTATAAAGATATAAAGCATGTTTTATCTTATTCTTCATGAAAACAATGTCTTGGTTGCAATGTGGGGACCCAGCTGGGAACACTAAACACCTGTCAATTCTCTGTTTCCCATAGTCATGTGACAATCAAGGGAGAATACCTGGGAGGGTGTCGGTGCCTGCAGGGCCATCCTTTGGGGTGTGCGCGCTGTGCGGCCACACAGGGCGCCATGGCAACAGAGGTGCCAGGTGCGGACATAGCTCGCTATAAGCTGCAGGCAGGGCCGGATTCCCTGCAAGGCCACGGAGGCCATGCCCTCGGGGGAGCAGGGAGTAGAGGGGCGGCACAGCCTGCAGCTTCTCCTCAGATTCCCGCTGCTCTTCCTTACCTGTATGGGCAAAGGCAGCAGAGATCAAAGTAGAAATGGAGTACTGAAGTCGGCGGGGGGAGCGGAGGAGGGAGCTGTCATCCAGGTTTGCCAAGCGGTAAGTAGAGCCACCAACTGTTAGATCCTGGCTGAGCGGCTCTTTGCAGCTCTGTGCGTGGCCGAGCAGTTCAGGATGGAGAGTGGGAGGATATTTACCGACCCTCTGTGTGCAGCACAAACACTGGAGTGATTGCTGATCACTCCAATGTTTGTAAACAGCTGGGGATACATAGTACTATGTGTCCCCAGTTATGAATAAACAGGAAGTGACTTATATCACTTCCTGTTCATTCATGAGTTTCTGAATGGGTAGAAGCAGCTTAGTACAGAGGCTTCTATCCATTCCTAACTGGTTCATAGTAAATATTTACTATGTCCAGTTTGTGATGAATGGGAAGCCTCTGTACATAGTATTTGAGGTTGAATAAAGACATTAGTCCATCAAGTCCAACCTATTAGGATCTCATTCTAGGAGTACAGAGTGCTTTCCATTCATTCAGTGCTGGGGCTGCAGAAAAAGAGATGGGGGGGTGCACGGTACCTCCGGCTCCAGTTCTATCCACGTTCCGCCCAGCTCACTGATGTTACTGTTACTACAACCTGAGCGTCCTGCTCAGCTCCTGGCACCCAGTGACATCAGTGAGCCAGCTAGAACGTCACAGTTTGCTAAGGGCTTTTAGCAATCCGGGACACTGTGGCCAGAAAAGAGGCGGCAAGCACACCTGCTGCCCCCCATGTGACCCATCAAGATGCCGCCTGAGGCAACCGCTGGAGACATCAGGGATCTACTAGACCCCTAATGTCACCTAGGGACCCCCAAAGAAGCTGATGAAGAATGCTGTAATACACATCCCTTCTGCATTCAGAGATTGGAGGGGAGATCAGCAGGTGGAAGTGTTCTGATCTCCGATCTCAGTGCAGAGAGTCGCTGTGCCAGTCCTGGGCCTCTCCTAGATAGACGGCAGAGGGGGGGGGGGGCCCGCCACCTTTCACCGGCACAA
>NW_017309349.1:38141-40443 GCF_000935625.1 Nanorana parkeri
AGCCTGCACACTTTCACGCAGCATACAAGTGATCAGGTGGCTTGTATACAACAGCCGTAGACAGCTGTTTAAAATTTTTACTGTATCCTGCTTGAACATACACTAGGGTGTGCGCACGAGCAGAAAATAAAATGCCGTGTACGGGGACCCGCATTTAAGCACATTCCGTCCATATGTTTATATACAATGGGCAAATGGTAAGTGGTTACAGAACTGCGGGCAAAACATTTATTAACCCTTGCAGTGGGGATAACCCCGCACTGCAAGGGTTAACAGCTCATTTTTCTCTAGGTGTTATACTCTCCCAAACCGCTGAGCCGGCTCACTGCTTCTTGTCTCTGAAGCTTGTCTTCTCCTACACTGCAGCCTACACTTGGACTGTTTTTTTTTGTAGCACTTAGACAAAAACAAGCCCCTTAGCAAGAGTTAATAAATGTTTTCCCCAGAGTTCTTTAAACTTATTCAGAAAATGAACAACAGTGCATATACTAGTGGATGCACTAATGCCAAAAATGCACAACCCCCACTGGACTTATTTTCCAATCCAGTAAAAGGAGATAGCAACTTAAAAGGAACCCTGTCACTAAATTAAAAAATAAAAAACACCCTACAAAAGAACATTAATACTTACGTGACTTGCCACACCTGCTCTCTTGCAGAGCTATGCTGCCAGCGGACTCTTCAGCAATTTACATTTCTGGGTGTGTCTTTACCTGCGTACTCCACCATGTGTTGTACTTCCACCCACTGGCCACTACTACCGTGTTTCCCCGAAAGTAAGACCTACCCCGAAAATAAGACCTAGTGCTATCTTCGGGGATTTCTGTAATATAAGACACCCTAGTGTTTATACACTTATTGCTTTAATGATGTTCAGTTTAACTTTTTTTGCATGATGCTCCTACTAAAAAAGTCAACACAAAAACAGTTTGGCATTATCTGTAAAAAATAAGTCAAGACAACTGGACTTGCCGTATTTGTCTTGAAGACGTTTCACTGGTCATCAAATCAGCTTTCTCAATTCAGAATGACTTGTACAAAAAATTATCTGGGAATAAATATGGTGAATGTTACTCCAATCCACATTGTTATGGAAATTTGCTTGGTTCAACGCACAAATCCATACTGCGCCAAAGTATGTCAAACACAAAGAATTTCCCCCCCGTGCTTAAAAGCACAGTTGTATTACGCTCCTTTGTGCGAGGACTGGCAGTACCTCTTTTGAGTCATGTAGAGTTAGGACACAGGAGACAGATGCTGCTTGCTTGCTAATCCCATGCTAAGAGACCCAGCACAGGCCTTTGTTTATTGTTTTATATCTGCCCGACAGGAAGTAATGTCAGACAGGAAGTGGTCTCACACAGCAAACCAGGAAGTAATTTCAAACAGGACGTGATGTCAACAATCAGCAAACGATCTCAAAAACCAGCAAACCAGGAAGTGATGTTAACAACCACTTCCTCAATACATAGCCAGTCAACAAAACACATTAATACAATAATCTATTACCACCGGAGTGAGCTTTATCCAGCATTGCTCAGTGAGCAATGCCCAATAAAGTTACTATGATTCTTATGCGTGCTTATTTACAGGGACAACGTTATATTATGTTCCAGCGGTTGATCAGGCGCACTAGAGACAACAAAACGCACGTTCCTTTCATATAGACAGATATATATCTTAAATAATACTATGTACTCAAAGCAAGTTGTATACACGCCAAACCAATAAATCCACGCACCGCGCAGGGGCCCTAGCTTGGCCTTCTCTGGTGCACAAAATTTAAAATTCTGATCTGTTCCCAGAACCGACCTTGTTCTTTCCTAAGCTTACTATTTTCCCATTTCAACAATTCATATTGGGCTTTAAAATCTGTTCCATGAGTCCAAGACCCCGGCTGTCCCTGGCTTCCATGCCTTTGCAAAGAACCATGTCTGGGACCGTTACCCCACCTTGGTGAATAAACCACTTGACTCCTAGGTGTGGTCCTGGGAGACTTAGAATCTCTTTGAAAGTTGCCATGCGTTACCGCACAGTACCGCGCAATGTGCCCAATTATTTGGCATGCGAAGCAACGCTTAGCTTGCCTCCCCGCACGAAACCTCTGAGCACATGCCGACCTACCCTGCTGCCCAACATTACCTAGCCTAGCATGACCAGATCCCACACCGGACTCATCTGAGGTAACCTCTTGGCAGTGGCATAACAACCGGGGGGCGGGCATTCGCCCCGGGCGCATAGATGGCGGGGGGCGCCGGCCAACTGTCACCAGAACAAGGCACCAGGCATCAGGCTCCGTTAT
>NW_017309349.1:43963-60778 GCF_000935625.1 Nanorana parkeri
TGCCCCGGGCGCCCATAACTCTGGTTACGCCACTGCCTCTTGGACTGTATTAATACTTCTATCCACAGTTACATCGTCCATCTCCATCCCCGAGTCAGTTTCAGAATCTGACCCAGAATTCTCAGAAACATTAGCTGCAGTCATAATCGCACTATGACTCTCTAACGGTTGTTTCAATGTCTCTATCTGGACCAAACCCTGAGAATGCTCGGCCTGCGCTTCCATTACGCTTTCAGACAACCGTTCATTTTCCTTGCGCAGCTCAGTCACAGAACGTTCATACTCAGTGCTAGCTTCAGCAGCGTGCTGGACAAGAGTTCTCAATTTCCCAATCTCAAGTTTTAAATCTTCTACCTGTCCTTCCAAACTCAGCTTCAGCTTACAAGACTCCTGATATTTATCTGCTATCCAACCAGCAGCAAAAATCAGAGCATACTTTGCCTTTCGCTTGCGCCATTTTCTGGAAGCAATCATGTGCATGGCTTCAGCAATGGCCGCCGTGCCTTCCACTTTCGCTACCTCTTTAAAAATGCCTTCCATGATACAGGAATTGTAACTACAATCGCATTAATGCCATCAAACTCTATGGCTTGTTGTCCCAATACTTTTGGCACAGAACTACAAAGCACCACCCTTTTACACTGCAGTACCTGTAATAACCATCAACTATTAACTATGCCAAACAATTCTGTATAAGAGCCAGAGACACTCAAGCATTAAGCAAAATCAGTAACTCTAGTACAATTTCACCACTAAACTGACCCTAATGTTCACACAATGATAAGAGTTACAAAAGACAAAATCACTATCCTGCACAAAAACAGACATTTGATTTAAAAAACAAAAACAAAAATCGCTTTCCATAGACACCAGACTGCAGCACCAAACCGAATACAACAAAAACCGAATTTTAATTCAGAACTGCAACAATAGCACTAAAGCTGCCTTCTAAAACCGAATACAATCACTACAAAAACAAGATGGCCGCACAGCCATGTGGTCCTCAATGCAAAAACAAACACAAAGAAAAACAAAGATGGCCGCTGGCCACATGGTTATACACAAAGGAAGACAAGGATGGCCGCTGGCCACATGGTCTTACACAAAGGACACCAAGATGGCCGCTCTGAGATCCAGTACAGACACAGAGAAATACTCCAATAACTGAGCTTTAGAGCCTAGAAGACAAAACCTGCATCAAACTGACTTCCAGCCCAAAAACAAATAGATTTCCGCTCAGCATAAAACACTTTTACCACAAAAACTTAACACTGAGCTTCTCACATACACAGCAACCCTCTCACCACACACGTCACAATCTGACCATACAATCTCTGCACAATCAGATCCATCACAAACTACACAACTCAAAGCACTTACCCAGTCCTGGCAAAAAGAGCGAAAACGTTCTTTCGTCGAGCAGAAATTCTCTGACACGGCGGGCAAAAATAGTTTTACTTACAGTCTCTCCCGTTTTGTCAGCTGTGCAGAGAATCCGTACCGACTCCTATAGCGTGACTCGCCATTTTGTTATGGAAATTCGCTTGGTTCAACGCACAAATCCATACTGCGCTAGAGTGCGCCAAAGTATGTCAAACACAAAGAACCCCCCCCCCCCATGCTTAAAAGCACAGTTGTATTACGCTCCTTTGTGCGAGGACTGGCAGTACCTCTTTTGAGTCATGTAGAGTTAGGACACAGGAGACAGATGCTGCTTGCTTACTAATCCCATGCTAAGAGACCCAGCACAGGCCTTTGTTTATTGTTTTATATCTGCCGGACAGGAAGTAATGTCAGACAGGAAGTGGTCTCACACAGCAAACCAGGAAGTAATTTCAAACAGGACGTGATGTCAACAACCAGCAAACGATTTCAAAATCCAGCAAACCAGGAAGTGATGTTAACAACCACTTCCTCAATACATAGCCAGTCAACAAAACACATTAATACAATAATCTATTACCACCGGAGTGAGCTTTATCCAGCATTGCTCAGTGAGCAATGCCCAATAAAGTTACAATGATTCTCATGCGTGCTTATTTACAGGGACAACGTTATATTATCTCCAGCGGTTGATCAGGCGCACTAGAGACAACAAAACGCACATTCCTTTCATATAGGCAGATATATATCTTAAATAATACTATGTCCTCAAAGCAAGTTGTATACACGCCAAACCAATAAATCCACGCACCGCGCAGGGGCCCTAGCTTGGCGTCAACACATTCGCTACGAAGACACTGCTCCGCCATGCAAAAGATATCTACTCCAATGGTTCAACCCCAGTGCCTATTTAAACCTAGACACGGAGAGACATCATGACAAAATATTTCATGATGTCAGACAAGGGAGACTTCGTCCGTGTCCCCGCTGTGTAGGTGGGGGATCCCGGCGGTATGAAGGGAACTGGGCAGCGTGGCGTCTATCTGGGCTGCTGTGATTGCATCTGTGGATGGCAGTAATTAGTCTGTGTTGGCCAGGAAGGGAGCGTGAGAAGCACGAGCTGTGATAACGGCAGTGGAGGGGGACCGACAGAGCGGTCAGTGGTTGAGTTAGTGATGGTCTTGGGGTGGAGGATATCGGGAGGCTCCCGTGATAACGGCAGTGGAGGGGGACCGACAGAGCAATCCCCTCCCGATATCCTTCACCCCACGACCATCACTGACTCGACCACTGACCACTCTGTCGGTCCCCCTCCACTGCCGTTATTTGAGAAATAGGAGCCAGGCAGTTATGATTATCAGCAAACTTCAGCAATGGCAACTTACATATTTCTGAGTACAGTTTTTTTAAAGCTTATGTATAGCCTGCTATACTTTCTCACAACTTGTACATTTTTTACAAAAATATTTTATTAGAGGAAATGTTAGATAAAAGATCTGACAAGAATCAAAGTGTAAATAGACAAACAACTAGGAGGTAAATACAAATAAACCAACTGTAAGCATTATGAATACACCAGACAAAGACATTTAAATACGAAATTAAAAGGCTCTTTGAATACCCAGAGCTTTCTGTTGATCAGGGATTAGATAAAAGCAATTATCCAAGGGGTCACAAATCATATACCACTCGATACTAACACGAAATGGGTTACATATTCGTAAACAATGTTATATACTGTAAATAATACATTGAGTAATAGGGAGAGCTAGATAGGCTAACTACTTAAGAGCACAAAAAGGGATAAGGAACAAAAAAAAAAAAAAAGGAAAAAAGAGAGCAAGGATAGAGAAAGGATAAGAATGAAAAATCCTAGGGGGCAGAAATCAAAGGCTCAATAGAATGAGATCAAATCGTGATGGTTGGGAGTAGGCAATCTAGGGCTGCCATAATTGGAGAAATTTATAATGGGTGTTCTCCAAAATAGCTGTCAACTTCTCATTAATCATAATCCCTGTCAGGTGACTTTTGACTGCCTCAAAGCTCAGGGTTAAAGATTTCCAAGCTTTGGCAATAGTCAGTCTGGTGGCAGTGAAAGCATGGTGTACGAGTCTGCTTCTTGAAGCAGGCAGGGTCAGGATCTGTTTATTAAGCAATGATTCAAGCAAATTCCTTGTAAGATTCATATCGAGTAAGGAGCGAATAAGGTTGTAAACCCGCACCCATAACCTAACCACCACCAGACAAAACCACGAGATGTGTACTATTGTGCCTGCTTGCAAGCACCCATGGTAACAGGTATTAGGATACGTGAGTACAAAGTGAGCTAAATGGACTGGAGTATAATACCAGCGATATAGTATCTTGTAGGAGTTTTCAAGTATCAAAACATTATGTGAGCTCTTAGAAGCAGCCAGACAAATTTCCTGCCAATCCTCAGATGTTAAGGATACATGAAGTTTGGATTCCCATTGGATCTGGTATATATCAGATATCAGACCTGTGGCATATGGGTTGGAATGGCAAACACACTCGAAGGGAGTTAGTAATTAAGGATAGGGGCAGGGTTTGATAAATGAGAGCACAAAATGCCTTTACCGAGCATGAGTAAAATATTCTCTCAAAGGGATATTACGAGTTTCCCGAAGATGCTGAAAACTGAAAAGTAAAAACATTTGGCGGTAAAAGAAGGGAATAGACATCATGGATCCATGGTTGACAACCAATGAAAACTAGCTGGACTGTCCCAACCAGGAAGGAACAAAGGTGTGCAAATCAATTTTAAAAGGGGGAGATATGGAGAGGCCAGGCTACCGGAAAACTTGACAGAATCCCAGAGGCTAAGGGTATGAGTTAAGACCAGGTTCAAAGGGGTGGGCCTACGGGAGGAAGCAAGCCATGGCAAGGTATCGGGGGGAAATGGAAAACAATCTACTATATTTAACATCACCCAAAGGGGCAACTCAGAAGAAGCATGCATGCGTGCAATTGGGGCAATGTTAGCAGCAAGGTAGTAGTGAAGATTGGGCCCTGCTAAGCCACCAGAGATTTTGGGGGAAAACGAAATATATTTAGAGATACAAGGTCTCGAGTTACCCCAAATAAAATGAAGCAAATTCTGCTGCTGAATATGGAGAATGTGACCAGGGATCTCAAGTGGGGGGGCCCGGAATGCATAGAATAACTTAGGGAGATATGTCATTTTTATCGCGTTGTGTGCTGCCACAATGGTGCATAGAATTGTTAAGGACTCGGACATCAAGAATCCAACATATATCTGTCCCTGGGCCAAATTCAGTACAAAGTGTGCACACTATCAGTGAAGTGACGGACTGAGGATGAGTATGTCCGCCGCTGTCTTCTTCCTTGCCCAGGAGATATCGAAACCCGCTGATCTGTAGCTCTCAGTTTCCCCAGTCACTGGTCGGGACACGAGTGTAGGTGAATCAAACTCTGATTTATTGAGCAACTGCACAAACTTTTATACAGCAAGTGATGAGATCAGATTATAATCCCATCACATCCCCCTTCCCCTCCCCAGAAATCCTGCCTTCACAACACCACAGGTGTCCACCTGCTAAATAGCTCCAGACAGCCATAGTTGATAGTCGTTTCATAACCAGGTCACACAGCATAACGCACTCAAACATAACTCAACACCAATACACATTTAACTTATAAACTCATCACCATGTCGTCACATAGCTCCCCCAAGTTAAAAGATGTCAGACCCGGTGAGACCCTCTACGGGTCCACTTGGGGATGTCCATGCTGTTAGTCACCCTTCCAGTTCTAGTTGGCGGGATAGTCCATCAGCATCACTATTGGGTTTCCAGAGCCGGTATTGAATTGGCAAATTGGACAGCTGTAGGGCCAGGCTCTACCGCAACAGCCGTCCATGGGCCCCGGACACCCGGTTCAACTAAACAAGGGGGGGTCTCCATAATCCTAGGTCCATAGTCACTGGGGAGGAGGCCGGCCGCCAGCCCCCTCCAGGAGCCCAGGTCACGGTGGGTTCTGTGACATTTCTCCCCTCCCAAAGGTAGACTAATTAGGTCCCAGTCCCCCAACTGGTCTGGACTTGCGTTTTTCGGGCAGCATAAGTCCACGTGTTCCATCCACATGACGTTCTGCCTCTGGGGAGAGATGTCATCTGTGCTTTCCTGAAGAACATGCTGCCCCTGGAGAGAGGTAAAGCCAGAATTTTCTGGACACCAAAGCCACGTGCTGGTAGAGAGGCCGGCTTCCTTTTCTCCCATAAAGTTTGGAACAGGCAACAGTGCGGGACATAGGCCCGTGGTGCTCTGCCCTGGTGTCAGCACTTCTGCTGGGGAAACCACATCCTCAGTTCTGGCTTGCTGTTATCTCCCAGGAAAGGCACACGCAAGTCCCTTTGTTGCCAGTATCGTTCCTCAGATGTAGGGAGGACCTTGCCACAATAGTGCTGCTGCAATTGAAGCGTCTCATCTTCCCAGCTTATCCTGGGCAGAACCAGGGTTGTCGAGCTGGGCCAGCGCTTCCATGGCCGTAGCCAACTGTGGCTCTTCTCCTATGTCAGCAGAAAACTTGGTCCCGGTGGTGGTTTGAAGGTCTCCTTAGGCAAGGAAGAGCATCCCACCGCTTGCAACCAATCTGACGGACCCCCGTACTCAGGATGAGTATGTCCGCCGCTGTCTTCTTCCTTGCTCAGGAGATATCGAAACCCGCTTATCTGTAGCTCTCAGTTTCCCCAGTCACTGGTCGGGACATGAGTGTAGGTGAAACAAACTCTGATTTATTGAGCAACTGCACAAACTTTTATACAGCAAGTGATGAGATCAGATTATAATCCCATCACATCCCCCTTTCCCTCCCCAGAAATCCTGTCTTCACAACACCACAGGTGTCCACCTGCTAAATAGCTCAAGACAGCCATAGCAGGAGCCTGGCTAGAATGTCATTGTTCTGAGCTCCCTCAGAGAACAATGTAAGATAACGAGGGATGGTGCTGATAGTCTTTTCATAACCAGGTCACACAGCATAACGCACTCAAACATAACTCAACACCAATAAACATTTAACTTATAAACTCATCACCATGTCATGTCGTCACAGGATTAATATGAACAGGAGCAATAACACATATATATTACAATATATATTGAAATAGGCATTTTTATCATAGTCACTTAACCACATCCATTACAGAATATGACAATCCATAGCCATGGTTAATATTCACATTAATGTTAAATGATCATTTATATTGTTTATTTTCCTTAAAGGAGAACTATGGGGTCAGGGCTTTTCACCATAGTTCTCCTTAGGGTAACGGGAGGATACAAACTAGCGTCCTCCCGTCACCCTAAGCTCAGTATACCGCAAGCTACAGCTCGCAGTATACTGAGACGCCACAGCCGGAGCGGATCCCGACATCGATGTCGAGATCCGCCCAGCTGCATGAGTGACAGCTGGCTCTGCCTATCTAGAGGCACCCCCTCCCCCGTCCGTTCCGCCAGTCAGCGCTGGTGGATCGGAGCGGGGAGGGGGGAATCCAGCCCCTCCCCTGTCACGGCAGAGAGCCTTGACAGGATCGAGAAGTGAGCAAACACCGGTATGTGTTCGCTCACTTCCCGATCTACTGAGCCGACCTCTGACAGTCTCATTTTCACAGATCGGCTAGAACTATGAGGTAAGTGAAAAGCACTCACCTCATAGTTCTCCTTTAAGCCATTTACTCATGGATACTGAATGGGTAAGTTCATATACTGCCATCTTGTGGTCATTTTGGTTATTGCACATGTTTTTCTGTGTACCCTTCCCTCACATCTATTATGTATTTCCCTTGTGTGTAATGCCCTGCCCTTTTTCTTCAATAGTCATTCCTGTGTCATGGCTGCTTGTAACAGGACCACATGTTAATCTGCATTGCATGCTTGGAAACATTATCATCTTTGACCGCCTTAAATACTGCCAGTTCATTCATCTGCTGTATCCTGTTGTCTGCTGTAACCAGATGTGCAGAGTAAAGCACCTTTGTGGATGGAAAAGGTATTTGGTGAGTTCAGCTATCTGATAAGGATTGTCCGCAGTGATTATATCTGCTTATACAGGCCACGCATAGAGGTCTCAGCAAGGCTTAAATCGCTAATACAACAATTGGAGTCAGAATACGTTGATTCGGCCTAGCCAAGAGATAGGGAGGGAGTTCCAAGAGTCTAACAGGGTATTCAATTTGCGGAAGGGGGGGAGTTAGCTTTGTAGAGGGTGTCATAAGTCAGGGTCAACAGGATACCTAAATACTGTAACGCCTCCGTCCATTTAAAAATATATGAGGACTGTAGGGCAGAAACCATAGAAGGGGGTAAGAAAAACCCTATAACGCTTTAGCCTTAGTTTGATTTACACGGAAGCCTGACACACTCGCAAAGTTGTCCAGGGTGGAGAACAAATTTGGACGGACATCAAGGGCGAGAGTGGGCAACCCTGTTTTGTACCACAGCGAATAGAGAAAAGATGGGATTTATATTTATGTCAAATGCTTTCAAGATGTCAAGAGATAATAGGAGATCTAGATCGTACTAAGTATCCATGGGGATACCAGGGAGTACCCATTGATCACTGTCACTATCTCTGCCGGAAATAGTTTGGTTACCAAGAGGTCGGGGGTGATGAGTAGTCTGATACATGATGTGATTGTGGGATGGGACTGCCCCTTGTTTGCTGAATTGTTGGGCTTGGCCTGCCCATGTTTGAACTGCCCATAGAACTGGGGAACAATTCAGGGTCACCCCACTAAACACTATTACTTTGACAATGTTAATGACGATTTGCTCATATGTGATCAGTATGAAAATGGTGTAAATGATGCTATTGTCCTGGATCCTCAACCCGAGTTGACCACTGAGGAGGGGGAAGCCTCTCCAGTGCAAGTTATGGTTGGAGAGGATGAAGAGGAAACATCCCCATTAGATATTACACTTTGGGTGGATGAGGGGGAAGGTCCTTCTAGTCCAGTACACCCTGACTTAGATTTGTCCAGGGGTGCGTTTGGCATGGCTCAAATACGTGACCCCGCATTGGTAAATGCTAGAGAACAGGTAATTGTTGTCAATGAGGTACCTCAAGCACCTGATGCAGACAAAAGATTTTCCTATTTTGCTGTCAGTAATGATCTGTTCTACCGAGTGCCTGAAATTCGGGGAGAAGTTGTGGAACAGTTGCTGGTACCCCAGCCTGACCGGTGAATGGTGCTAGACCTGGCTCACTATGATGCCCTAGGAGGCCACCTGGGAGCAGAGAAAACCAAGGCACGCGTAAAAGGACCGGTTTTACTGGCCTGGGATCAGTGCCACAGTTAAGAGGTATTGTTCGTCTTGTCCTGCTTGCCAGTTGACCGCCCCAGCACCACATTATGGAAACCCCCTGGTGCCTCTGCCAATAATTGAGGTGACCTTCGAGCGCATCGCAATGGATATAGTGGGTCCCTTAGAGAAGTCCGCTCGGGTACACCGATATATCCTGGTGGTCCTCGATTATGCCATAAGGTATCCAGAGGCGGTTCCTTTAAGAAACCCTACATCCAAGGCCTTTGCACGGGAATGGTTTTTTCATGTTTTTAAGAACTGGCCTGCCAAGGGCACTTTTGACGGACCAATGGACCCCATTTATGACCCGGGTGATGGCAGATGTGTGCAAACTGTTCCAAATCAAGCAGTTGCGAACGTCTGTTTATCACCCCCAGACGGATGGGCTAGTTGCAAGATTTAACAAAACTCTGAAAATTATGCTTAAAAGGGTTGTGCAGAGAGATGGAAGAGACTCGGATCATTTGCTTCCCGTGATTCTGTTTGTCATTCGGGAGGTCCCTCAGGCATCCACGGGGTTCTCGCCTTTTCAGCTGATGTATGGTCGAAGATCTCGGCGTTTACTGGACTTGGTGAAGGAGACGTGGGAAAGTGAGTCCTCTCCACATAAAACGCTAATTGAACATATCTCTCAGATGAGAGAGAGGATTTCTAAAGTGATGCCTTTAGTAAAGGAACATCTACAGAAGGCCCAGGAGGCCCACCACGTGTGGTGGGCACGCCAGGGATTACACATTTTTTTCAACACCCCACCAGTCGTATTTGCTTCTGGATTATTTCTTGCTGCGACAATCTGACTTGCACAGGGTGGCACTATCTCTATTGAGGTCTGTACGATCTCGGATCACTCCCCGGTGGCCATGGAGATCCGACTCGGGGACGAAACTCTCAGGACTTGGCAATGGCGCCTTAATGAGTAAATTTTACAGGATGAAGGGGTCAGTGTAGCTATGGAAAAGAAAATCGTAATTATTTTGAGACTAATCAGGCTCCCGCTACAGACCTCTCTCAGTGTGAGGGAGGCACATAAGTGCGTGATCCAGGTTTTTTTTTATTTCCCAGGGCTCTCGCCTCAAGAAGATTAGTTCGGCTACTTTCATTGACTTGTTGTATTCGGGCCCTAGAGCAGAGCCACAAACAGTCCCTAGCTCGGTCAACTGTCTCTGAGCCCTAGAAGATAAGACCCGGGCCATCACCACCTATCTTGAGGAGTCTGGAATGCATCGTCTAACGCTCCTGCCTCTCTTTGACTGGACCTCTGGAGGAGGTTGAGCTGCACAAAGCGCTGAAAGAGTAAAAACCTCCTAAAGCACCGGGACCTGACGGATTCACGCTTTTCTATTACAAATGTTTCTCCTGACACAATCCTTCCCCAGGGCCTTTAACTCGGTTCTCGACGGTCACACCATCCCTGCTGACACGCTACGGGTGGCTATTACGGTTATCCCGAAAGATGGAAAAAGACCAAGCCCAATGTGCTAATTACCACCCTATTTCCCTGCTCAACGTAGATCTAAAGCTATTTACGAAAATTCGAGCTAATAGATTAATACCCCATATGCCAGGGCTGATCCAAGCTGAGCAAGTGGGATTCCTACCGGGTAGGGAAGCCAAAGAAAACACTAACAGTCAGTGTACCCATTGCACTCCTTACCGCTTAATCCGTGATGTTAGGTTGGGTGCATCAGTAGTCGACGGATGGCCACCGTCCGAATAGAGTATAAGGAATTATGGACACCGGCACTCCAAGGTAAAGAAACGTCTTTTATTGACGTATCATGCAAAGATTTACACTTATTGCTGCAATAAGTGTAAATCTTTACATGATACGTCAATAAAAGACGTTTCTTTACCTTGGAGTGCCGGTGTCCATAATTCCTTATGCCAAAGAAAACACGTCGCGAGCCCTGAGCACCATTCACTTAGCTAGATCACTTAACATCGCCACCATTCTCTTGTCCACGGATGCCGAAAAGGCGTTCGATAGGGTGGATTGGGTTTTTCTGAAAACGACCCTGACCTACATGGTTGTAGGGACCGCGTTCTTTACATGGATAGATAGCTTATATTTCCATCCAACAGCTCATGTACGACGCAATGGGGTGCTTCTGCTGATTTCTCACTCTTCAATGGCAGGTGTCAGGGATGCCCACTATCCCCCCTCCTGTTTGTACTAACCTACTAGAGCCTCTTTTGTGTCGCATTTGGAACAACCCGAACTTTCTGGGACTGTCTGTGGGATGGTCGACCCATAAAGTGGCAGGCTATGCGGACGACCTGCTCTTTTTTTTGACGAGCCTTGCTACCTCCCTGCCTAACCTTCTTGCGCAATTAGCCCACTACAAATCCCCGTCCAATTTTACCATTGACTTACAGAAGTCGGAGGCCTTGAACCTTAACGTGCCCAACGCTGTCCTGGAATCCTTTTCTTCTTACTTTCTGTTCAAGTGGGCTTCACACAGTATTAAATATATAGGTAAATTCCTGACCTCCTCCCTAGGAGGGATCTTCTCGGCCAACTTCCAACCGTTCTTTACAGGTAAAACTTGACCTACAGCTTTGGATAAAGAACATATTTACCGGGTTTGGCCGGAAGAACATTCTAAAAATGAATGTTCTGGCCCGTCTCCTCTATCTCCTCCAGACTCTGCCGATACACATCCCGACCAGCTTTCTGAAAAAGGTGAAGGGAGAATTTGGCAGGTTTCTCTGGGCGCAT
This sequence comes from Nanorana parkeri, assembly GCF_000935625.1. Classification (NCBI taxonomy): domain Eukaryota; kingdom Metazoa; phylum Chordata; class Amphibia; order Anura; family Dicroglossidae; genus Nanorana; species Nanorana parkeri. The sequence continues at coordinate 55,412 of NW_017309349.1, forward strand.
AAGGGCCACCGTCTCAGTCAGCTGCTCCACCTCTCCCATGACTTTCTGGAAGGCACTCCAGGTGCGCCATTTCCTCACCCAGACGGTGAGACATCCGCAGGCTATACCCCCTCTGACCCCCTTCGAAGAAAGTTGTTTGGAGAAGGGTCCTACCCGCCATGGCCTGTTGGTATCCTACCGTTTGCTCTGTGACCCACCTGGTCTTCCCCATCCGGTTTACATTTCTAAAAGGGAACGGGATCTGGGAACCACTTTTACTACGCCCCAAGTGGATAGGATCTTTCAGATGACGCATAAAGCCTCTATCTCCAGTAATATCCAGGAAACGGGGTTTAAAATTCTATCCAGATGAAACCGAGTTCCAAAAACCTTGCATAAGATGTTCCCACAGTGCTCACCGCTCTGTTGGCGCTGTCAGAAACAGGAGGGGCGTCTTAAAGGGGCGACCTCCCAGTCTTTACACCCCCCCCCCGGCGCCCTCAGGCAGATGCTTGACCTGCCTATATGGTAGCGCCGGCCCTGTGATGCATTGATGAACGTCTGAATATCTCCTCCCTACAAACCTATCTGTCTTTTTTTTCTTCTCTCTTCTTTTCCCCCCCCTCTCTTCTCTCTCCCTTCGTTCACCCTTCTCGTTCATAAGAACGGAAAGGCTATGTGCTTAATGCTCCCTGATCATATATGGTCTGGCGTGGAAGTTTTATATAAGTTAATGCCGAGCTGGGATGTGATCGATTTCAAATGTGATTATCCTATGATACTGTACTGCAGTTTTGGTTTTCATTGACCGGCTTTCTTGTACACTGTGCACGACTGTTTATTTTTCCACTGTATTGAAAAACCTATAAATAAAGAATTTATTTAAAAAAATAGCCAAGACTTGTGATTAAATAAACAGCCCATAGTGGAAATTGCAAAAATTGCTTTGGTTGATAAGAGAAATGAAAGTATGAGAGCTGGCCAAAAAGCAGGGTTGTTGTGAACAGGACCTATGCACCAGTATGAGCAGATACTTACTTTTGTAACCAACTAAACATAGCAAGGATGGGTTCAAGATTTACCGCATTTAAGTGCACGTTATGACATACATTTTGGTCTTAATCTGTGATAAAATGCCTTGCAGTATTGTGCATATACTGGGCATTTTAGACATGGCATCATCCTGGTCATCATGCTTTTCTTTATTAGTCCCTGTCTGTTACTGGCCCTTACACTTTTAGCAGATGGACCAGATTGCATACTACCTTCTGTGCTCTGTGTCGTTGTTGACAAAACCCTCAAAATCTTCAACACCATCTGACACTGAACTTTCATCACTGTCAGAACACAAAAGGCATATGCCTCCTTCACAAAGAAAGACTTATGTATCATTAAAAATCATTTTATGGTTAAAAACAAACAAACTGATCAATCTTTGTAAGGAATTAGCACTGCAAATAATTGGCTTACTTTATCAAGTAACCAATAAATTAGCAATATAATCAACATACAATAAACATACAACATACAATACAATAAAGCTATAAACCTAATCTAACTGATTAATTCATGAATTAACCATCCTAAATACTTAATAATGCAGGTAGTTAAGATACTATTCTAAAAACGTATTTATAGATCAATTAACACATATCCTTTTCTCCTATAGGCAGCAAGGAGCTCAGCAAAGCTGCCCCCCCTACAATTGGCACAAATAAAAACTCCAGTGTGTTTCTTTAGTGCCATGTTTATCTGTTTTGTGCCGCAAAAATTTACATTTGTGCTGCTTTTATTTTTAACATAATAGCAATTGTTTTTTTTAAGATGACATCACCCAGCCCTCCTACAACAGAAAAAAAGACAGGTAACCGGACTGGATGGTTAGTACCACGTTTGTGCTGGTTTGTGCCATTTAAATCTCCATTCTATCTTCTTTCGTTTTTGAGTTATTAACTATTTATTAACCGCCTCCCGGCTGGCCGTTGTAAAGAAATGGCCGGCCGGGAGCTTCCTGAATCTGACCGGCCGTTTAAAGACGTCCTATCAGCCACGCCATGCGCGAGCTGGAAACTCCCAACATTTAAAAACAGGCAGCGATGAAGCAGATCTCTGCTTCATCAGCTTCTTTGGGGGTCCCTATGTGGCATTAGTAGTCTTGGAGACCCCTGATGTCTCCATAAAGAGGACCTGTCACATCCTCTTTGCTATCACATAAGTATAGCTATCACATGCTATCACATTCTTAAGCCCCTATGTGACAACAATAAAGTTAAGTGGAAAAAAAAATAGGAGAAACATTTTTTTAAGTCACGCTTGAAAAATAATTCAAAAGGTCCCCACCCATACATACACGCATGCAAACAGGCGTCGGGTGCGCATATGTGCGAAAACGATTGTGCCCATTATGCCGCACATGTTACATATCGCCGCGAATGTCGCAGTGAGAGTAATAATTCTAGGGCCATCAATCACTGATAACACTAAACTGATGAGCGGTAAAAGTATTTAAAGTGTCGCCTATGGTCAATATTGGGTATGGTAGTTTTTTGCGATTTCGCGGGTACGCCCAATTTTAAAGCTTGACATGTTTGGTGTCTATTTACCCGACGTGACCCCATTTTTTATATTTTACCAAAAAATTGGGTAATAATAATTGTATTACAACATAATGTAAAAAAAAATTGTTTTCAAAATTTTCAGTAACTTTTCCTTAATATAGTAAAAAATAAAAACCCCAGTGGTGAATAGATACCAGCAAAAGAAAGCTCTGTCTGTCCCCAAAAATGGTATAAAATTCATTTCAAAATACTGCAGCGCTGAATACTGAAAAATGGCCTGGCCAGGAAGGGGGTGTAAACACCTGGTCAGCAAGTGGTAAAGATCACCAAAGGTCACCCAGCCCCCCTACAACAGCCAAAAGACATGAACCTTGCTGGTTGGTTAGTGCCATGTTTGTGCTGGTTTGTGCTGTAAAAATTTACATTTGTGCTGCTTTTATTTTGAAGATAATAGCAATTGTTTTTTTTAAGATGATGGCATCACCCAGCCTCCCTACAACAGCCAAAAGACACAAAACTGGGCTGGCTAGTTAGTACTACGTTTGTGCTGGTTTGTGCCATAGCAATTAACATTTGTGCTGCTTTTATTTTTAATATACTGTAATAGCAATTGTTTTTTTTTAAGATGTGGACATCACCTAGCCCCCCTACAACAGCAAAAAGACATGAAATTGGGATGGCTGGTGCCACGTTTGTGCTGGTTTGTCCTGTTTAAATCTCTATTCTATATCCTATCGTTTTTGAGTTATTAACTATTTATTACAGGTCTCCCAGCCCCCCTACAACAACCAAAAGACATGAAAACGGGCTGGTTGGTTGGTGCCACGTTGTTTTGTGCCATTAAAATTAACATTTGTGCTGCTTTCATTTCTTAATAATACCAATTATAGATCAGATTATCAATTATAGAAGGTGACCTTTGATTTTAAGATAATTGCTGTTATTTTAAAAATAAAAGCAGCACAAATAGTAATTTTTATGGCACAAACCAGCCAGTCCGGTTACGTATCTTTTGGCTGTTTTAGGGGGGCTGGGTGACTTTTAGTGACACATAATAAATAGTTACTAACTCAAAAAAGAAAGGAGATAGAATGGAGATTTAAACGGCACAAACCAGCACAAACATGGCACTAACCAACCACCAAGTTTAATGACTTTAGGCTGTTGTAGGGGGCTTGATGACCTTTAATAAATGGTTAATAACTTAAAAACGAAAGGCGATAGAATGGAGATATAAACGGCACAAGCCAGCACAAATGTGGCACTAACCAACCAGCACGGTTACATGTCTTTTTAATGTTGTAGGGGGGCTGGGTGATGTCACCATCTTAAAAAAAACAATTGCTATTATGTTAAAAATAAAAGCAGCACAAATGTTATTTATGTGGCACAATACAACACAAATGTTGCACTAAAGAAACACACTGGAGTTTTTATGTGTGCCGATTGTAGGGGGGCAGCTTTGCTGAGCTGCAGCAAGGTTGTGAGTGTTTCAAATTTCTTTCTCACTTGAAAACGTTTTGCTTTTGCCCATACCATGCCTGTTTGTGTATGTATTTACTATATGTTATCTTTACATTTCCTTCCTGGATTTCCTGTTTGTTTTCAGGGTTCCATATAAACTATGAAACTATTCGCTTTTTATCCTATCTCTAACGCCAAATCATTTTTTGCTGCAGATCCACTTTATCATTTAGTCAAATTATTTGGCTAATAATAAAGTCTCTTAAGACACCACGTTTGCATTAATTTGAGTTGACTGCAATGTTCACCATGTGACGATAATGGGGTTTGAGTCTGAATATTAAAAATAGCATTCTCTTGTCCCCCAGTTCAGAGCAAATGCAGGCCTTCATTTAGTCATTTGCCAGGTCCCTCCACATTCCACAAAACAGAGATCTGATTATCTGGCCTGTAATCTTTATTGCCCCCCAGCACAAGTGAGTCCCAAATCACCTCTAAGCCTTTTATAGCTGTCCCTAATTAGAGGCATGTCACCAGGGACTTACCTGTCACCAGTGGACAAGTATATAAACACAAGCAGATCTGGTAGAGGCAATGACCCAGGCGATCCAGCATTCACCCGAAAGCCATAAACCTGAGTTACAATATCAGCTCCATTTCATAATTAGGAATTGGGTGGTGATAGTGTAAAATAAGGGTTCATCCTCCTCCTGATTTCCAATCACATAACTTGCTGTGCATGGTCTGCTTTTCCATTAAAAAAAACTCATGACTGCGGAGTTAACTAACCCTGGTGACTATTGCTCGCAGTCTGCTGGCCTGAGATTGTGTCCTGTGAGCTGGGAAATCACATAAACCTGAGTTACAATATCAGCTCCATTTCATAATTAGGAATTGGGTGGTGATAGTGTAAAATAAGGGTTCATCCTCCTCCTGATTTCCATCCCCAGCCCTGCCCTGCCCTAGGGGCCGGCTCAGTGACACCCCCTAAAGGGCTAACAAAAAGATGCTGAGGCTTTTGTTTTAAAAACACCAAGAAAGGAACTCTAGCAACATCAAGAAGTCTTAACATCGAAGACAAGTTCCCCTTTAATCTCTGGATATCATCTGCTGAAAGCTTGCTAACCACGTCCTTGTGATGCCACGCTCAGTTCAGAAGTGTGTATAGTCACGTGTGATTGACATACAGCGGGTTTGGGCCGGGCATACGTCACATATTGGTGGCAGAACGGTAGGATACGGTAGTTCTATGTAGAGCATTTAGTGTAGCGTTTGAGTTTAACCCTACACTAAAAGATTGAAACAGTCTTTAGAGATAAGCCGGTGCATAGTTTTGTAATTAAGAGACATATAGCAACAGTCGCAC
>NW_017309349.1:60822-62245 GCF_000935625.1 Nanorana parkeri
CCCCCCCCCCCCCCCCATCTTTTGTGTTTCGGTCCTATCTTTTATTTTGCAAACATGCCTGGTCTGCCAGAGTACAAGAAAATAAGCAAAGATGATCTGATAATTATGTGTCAAGCAAGGCAGATGGACACGTACAATAAAACACAGGAGGACATGATTCGTGACCTGCATGAGGCAGATATCCAGGCAAAGCCGATCCTGGGGAGACCAGAAGAAGAGGTCTCTGCCTCAGAGGAGCAGGGTTCAGGTACAGCCCTAAGGGGTGAGAGTACAGAGACTGAACCAGAGGCCATGGCGAATATCATCTCCAACACACAGAGTTATCCGTCCAGTGACAGAATGCCTGTACCCAGCGGAGACTCTCCTCAACTGCAAGAAGTTCTGCAAAGGGTAATGGGCACATACCCTGTAATGTACCTGCAGTTTCTGGAACGTCAGGCTGACAGAGAGGCGGCGGAACGCAGAGCAGAGAGGGAATCGGCCCGTCGGCATGAACTGGAGATTGCTAGGCTCCAGCATCAGGGACAAGGACCGAACCCTAGAGCACAGGGGAGTACCTTTTGGCTGTGAGCCTTGCAGCCAAATTTCCAGTTATGGACAAGGACAGTGATATCAATACCTACTGGCTATCCTTTGAGAAGATATGCAGGCAATATCACTTGCCTCAGAACCAATGGGCCAAATATTTGACGCCAGGGCTGAGAGGCAAAGCTCTGGAATACGGGAATTCCACAGGTGTATCCAATGTATTAAGGAGCATTGGAGGGCCACCACAGAGCCCCTCCTTCCTTTTCAAAGTTATGCTAGGCTCCAGCATCAGGGACAAGGACCGAACCCTAGAGCACAGGGGAGTACCTTTTGGCTGTGAGCCTTGCAGCCAAATTTCCAGTTATGGACAAGGACAGTGATATCAATACCTACTGGCTATCCTTTGAGAAGATATGCAGGCAATATCACTTGCCTCAGAACCAATGGGCCAAATATTTGACGCCAGGGCTGAGAGGCAAAGCTCTGGATGCTTATGTGGAAATGCCACCTGAGCAGGACAATAATTTTGAAGCCTTAACCCTTTCTCTGCCACCAACATAAGGCATACGGTGGAACAAAACGGTTCCCAAACCGCCAGGTCAGTATGCCTTATGTCGGTGGCATTTACCTTCTGCTATAAGCTCATGGTCGCTAAAGCTTCTATCAGAACTGTTCCCTGCACGGTCGCCGTTAAAAAATAGCTGTCATCAGTGGCTGACAAGCTATTGATGAAAGCTATTAACAAATATTCCGGGCGCCCCCCCCACCATCTTCAGCCTGTTCTCTCTGCTTGGAGCATCATCTGTGTCTCCATGGATCCCCGCTGCTCTCCCCTGCTTGTATAGGCTGAGGCAGCGGGGATCCGAATAGAAATGGCTGGCGGGGGCGGGGGCGG
>NW_017309349.1:62371-74785 GCF_000935625.1 Nanorana parkeri
CAGGGAAAAATTTGAAGGAGACAAAGAGGAGGCTATCTAAGTGCAGTAACACAAATATTTATTTCATAAAAGAACTCAAATGCACTTACGGAAACAACGAAAAAAATCGAGCTTTTGAGCGTTAGCAGCACTCAGCTAAGAGAGATGAAGGCAGGTTTTCCTTTGACATGTTTCGTTCAATGACTTTCTCAAAAAGGAATCCTGTCTTCCCCTCCCACTAGTAATTTATTTAAAAACTGTCCAATCTCTGTCTGTCAAATACAATCAACAACATCGATTACACCTGATCAGAAATTCCACATTCTGGTACAGAATAAGCTCCAACTGGGCTATATCCCAATAGGAGACAATGGTAAATGTATAATGTATAACTGTAGGAGCTCGTGCCTCTTAGTAATGCATAGCTCTACTATACGGGAATTCCACAGGTGTATCCAATGTATTAAGGAGCATTGGAGGGCCACCACAGAGCCCCTCCTTCCTTTTCAAAGTTTGTTCACAGCTTGAATTAATATCACGGTTTAAATTTTAGTTTTCTGTGTTGTTTTACTACACCGCTAGCCAGAGGTTCACGTGTTTAAGATATACATGCCGAACCAATGAGGTTGATCACTGGCACTAATTCTGAAGGTTCCAGTGTTGATTTTTATTATTCTTATTATGTTTGTGTGTTGAACCTTCTAGTCATATGTAAATAATCCACTTGCATCATTTTTTTTCACACGGATTGTTGTAATTTTACACAGATTTGTTTATTAACACTTTAGTGTGTAGTTGGTTCACATAGACCGAGCGCAACATATTTGCTTTGCAAGGGTATTTACTATGACACATACATCTGTTATATCCTCTTTTTATCAAGAAAAAAATTAGAAAATATTGTCCAGATGGTATAGGTGCCCAGAAGGACTTAGCCATATAAATCCGGACTGGTCTGATAGATGTTGGATATGCATTAGAAAGGAGGGAACATATTTGCATATCTGGTGGAGCTCAGGGCCAGCCTTAGGCCTTTAGGCGCCCTGCGCGAGAAAGCTCTACAGCGCCCCGCAGTGACCACACCCCTCAGTGGCCACACCCCCGTAACCACACCCATTTCCTCCAATATCCGCACCATTTAAAGACTCCTATTTTGTTAAGCCGCAAACAAAAATATATTAAAAATTATGATAAAAATAAAACTTTTATTCAAAGGTATTAAACTTGTAGGCACAATATAAGTATTCTTATCAAATAAAACAACAGAAGGCAAACAATAACTGTCAAACTAAAATAGAGTCTATAAAAATAAAGTGTCAGGTTGTCATGCCGATCCCTTTTTTCAAGTAAGTACATCTAGAAAAGTAAAAATAAAAAAACAGAACACAAAACCTAGACTACGTGTAAATTAATGAATTATTATTTGTCCGAATATACGAAAAATTTATTCAGGCACATAATAATTTGTTTGAGAATGTGCGACGGCCATGTTGGCCACCGGCGTGTTCTGTGAATGCGTGCCACCATCTTGGAGGCGGGGAGCATGACGTTACACAACGCCATGCATGTGTGGCGTCAGGTGACGTCACACGCCGATATAGGCGCTGCCATCTTGGTGTATACCTACATATACACCAAGATGGCGGCACCCAAAACGTGCGGTGTTATATGACGTAATGCGCCCTGCCTCCAGAACACGCCAATGGCTGAATCCAAAATAGCATAAAAATTTGTTGTGTTTAATGAAAAGAATGAAAACGTTTTCAGTTTTTGTTCATTTCATGTGAAATTAATTTTTAGTCTTCGCACATGTCTAATAATGTGTGTGGGGGTGTGTGGGGGGCAGTTTTCACTTTTGTAAAATAATTTTTTACATTTTTTATTAATATTTTAACTACCTGCTGTCCGGCCGTTGTAATTAAACTGCCGGACAGCGGGTTCTTGAGGGCAGGTGGGCGTCTTTAGACGCCGCTAGGCGGCGCGCACCATCGGGAAACCGGCTTCGAATGTAAACAGCCAGCAATGGCTGTTTACATACAAGCGTTCGGGCGTCTGTACAGACGCCTGATCGCTTGAAATCACATATCAAAGCAATAATAAAAAAAAATTAAAGTCCCCCACACGCAAACATGCACCAAGCCCGCCTACGTGCGAAAACGCCGATTACATCCATTGCGCCGCACATGTTACATATCGCCGCAAACGTCGGAATGAGAGCAAAGGCTCAGCAGTTTCTGAATGGGGAGGAGCCTCTGTAGTGAGTGCTTCTCCCCATTGAGGAAATCTTGAATGAGCAGGCTGTGATGCAAATCACAGCCTGTTCATTCATAACTGGGGACACATAGTACTATGTGTCCCCAGTTATTTACAAACACTGGAGTGATCAGACGATCGCTCCAGTGTTTTGTCCTTCTCACATGGAGGATCGGTAAGTATCATTAATATTTACAGATCCCCCACTCTGCCACGCAAAGAGCCGCTGTTATCCTGAAACTGACAGGATGACAGCGGCTCCGATCTCCTCTCCGCCATCCTGACAGCTGCGGGCGCGGCTTCTCTCCCCCTCACCGCTCCACCATCCTGACAGCAGGCAGCTCTCCCTCCTGCGCCCCCCCCGGGGGGCAGTGGGGCGTACGAGGGAGCGCTGTCATGTCAGATGGCCAGCAGTGAGGTGGAGAGAAGCCGCTCCGAGGACGAGCTGTGTCGGCCGCCTGGCGCCTTTGTTGCCATGGCCGGCCCTGGTGGAGCTGCCCTAAAATACAACCGTTTTGGGAAGCACAGTTTGAGGTGTATCGCTCTATGGAGTCATCATATATAGAGGGTGGTCCCTTAGTAGCATTATTATCACGGATTCCTGGGCTTATTCAAAATATAAGGAAAGATATCTTAAGATTTGTTTTGGCGGCAGCCAGAGTTAGCATATCCCGATGTTGGAAATCTGTAGAACTACCTACTTTAGAGAGTTGGGGGAATATAAAAGGAAGAGATGAGATATATGGAAGAACTAAGGGCAAGAGATGTGGATAGGAAGGATAAATATGATAAGACATGGGAAAGGTGGGAAGCATATAGAAGCTCAGAGGAGTTCAAGATCTTGGTAAAGAGGGCCAGAATTGATGAGGAGAAGTATAGAGGAGGAAAATCCCTGTAGGTAAATATAAACATAAATATCAATATACCGTATATACTCGAGTATAAGCCGTCCCGAATATAAGCCGAGGTACCTAATTTTACCAAAAAAAACTGGGAAAAAGTATTGACCCGAATATAAGCCGAGGGTGGGAAATGATTTAATTTGAGTGTTAATAGGGGTATATACTGTATATTCTCTTAGAAGTACATAAATGGTGGATAGATTTTATATATATTCAATTGATGATATAGCACTAGACCAGGATGTTGGTTGGTTGTGAAAGGTGGTTGGTATGGTGGATGGAGGGGGTTAGTTAAGTCAAGTGATGAATGAGGAAATATGTTGAAAGGATGAGAATGTGGGTTAATGGTGAATGTATTATTGGGGGGAGAGTTGGAGGGAGGGAAGGGTAGGAGCACAAACTGTTTTTTTGAATAATACAACTAATCTTATTAATGAGATAAAAGAGATCACATGTATATTATTAGGGGGGAGGGAAGAGAGGGAGGGAGGGGGTAAATTCACAACTTGTTTAATAATGAATTAACACAGTATATTTTAGATAAAAGATTGTATTGATATTAAAAGGAATATGAACACAAAAGAGGAGGGGGACCGTACACAAGAAAGGGGTTTGAGAGGGATATGGTTATAATTGTTGGTTCCACGACATGGTTTGATTTAAAGGATAATGTAGAAAAAAGAGATTTTGCACAAAGACATTCACATAGACACATATGGATTTAAAGAATTAAGATTACTCTCCCCTAGGTGAGGATGTGGAAAGTGGTTAAAGTATGTAAGAGGAGAGTAGAAGTAATGGGATATAGATGATAAGGTTGTAGAATCTATGAAATATGAAGTGTAAGCGGTAGATTGATAAAGGTGTGAATGGAATAAAGGAACAATGATAAGAAAAAATATATATTTATCAATAGAGATGTGAAATCATTTTATGATTATATTTATTGTAAGAATTACGTTTTATATTTCTTCTATGAATATTTGAAATATATGTTTTATGTGAATAATAATAATAAAAATATATTAAACCAAGAAAGTGTTTTACGAAGCCCTGAAGGACCTGATGATCCAAGATCAGCTCCTGCACATCTGCCCCACAGAAATTAGGCAGTCTGTGCTAGAGCAAAAGCCAGAGTCTGCCACAGCAGCCGATGAACTGGCCGATACCTATACCAACACTCGGGTATCTGACCATGGCCGAGCTCCCCTTTGTGGGTGGAAAGGAGGAAATCGCCAGTGACAACGCATGCTACATTGGAGAGTCAGCCTTCCCAGAGAGCAGCAAATTGAATGCCTGGTGCCAAGCCAGTGTCAGTAGACATTCACAAGTGTTACAATTAGGGATGCACCAATATATATATCGGCCGCCGAAACATATCGGCCGAAAATTGCACTTTTGGCTAAATGCCGAAAGTGCAATTTTTCTGTCAATACATTGGTGCATCCGTGATTTCTTTCCTCCCCGCTGGGGCACTGCTCTGTGTCCCAGCGGGGAGGAGAGAAAGTGACAGCTGGTCGAGCGCTGCGGGACAAGAGCGCTGTGAGAGGCCAGTGTCTCTCCTCCCACACCGCTTGGCCGCCTATCACAGTGCCACAGAGCGGTGTGGGGGCGGAAACAGCGCTGTCACAGGAGGCTGGGCTCTCCTCTCGCACCGCTCACTCAGCCTCCTGTGACAGTGTGTCAGAGAGGAGAGTAGGCTACATAAACTCAGGGATCAGTGATCGCTGAGTGTTTGTAGATAATTGAGGATATGGTATGGTTAATATATCCTCAATTATGAATCAATGGGAGTGATCTATATTCACTCCTGTTCATTCATAATTGTGGTTATAGTAAACATACTAATTATTCGACCCCCCAATTTACAGCAGGTGTGTCGAGGGCTTAGAAATACGTTGCGGGGGGCTTTGGTAATATATTAACACAATAGACAGAGGTAAGCAATCTTTTGCTCTGTTGCTGTTGAAGGACCATTTATTGTGATATAACGCTTTATTATGATACATATATTATATGTTTATAGAATTATATTACTGTCTGTGAATAGAACTGTATAAGTATGGAAAACCAATAAAAAACTTTGAAACCTTATTTTTTACTTTACTTTTAGGGGCTTCGGGGGAAATATTAGGGGTCTAAACAGACCCCTGATATTTCCCTTTTAAAATAGAAAAAGTGATTGAGGACACAAAGTCCTCAATCTCTTTTTCTGTATCCCTGTTATCAATGAACAGGAATCTTCTATGAGTGTTCCTGTTCATTCATAACATGAGGACAGAGTGTGTTTACTATAACCACAATTATGAATGAACAGGAGGGGATATAGATCACTCCCATTCATTCATAATTTAGGATATAGTCCACATACCATGTCCTCAATTATCTACAAACACTCAGTGATCACTGATCGCTGAATGTTTGTACCGCTCTCCTCTGTCACAGGAGGCAGAGCGAGTGGTGCGGGAGGAGGGCTCAGCCTCCTGTGACAGCGCTGTCTCCACCCCCCACACCGGACTGTGATAGGTGGCCAAGCGGTGTGGGAGGAGAGACGCCGACCGCTCACAGCGATCTCGCAGCGCTCGACCGGCTGTCACTTTCTCTCCTCCCCGCTGGGACACAGAGCAGCGCCCAGCGGGGAGGAAAGAAACCTGGGATGCACCGATGTATCGGCACAAAAATGGCACTTTCGGCATTTAGCCAAAAGTGCCATTTTCGGCAGATATGTTTCGGCGGCCGATATATCAGTGCACCCCTAGTTGGGAGGTACCCAGACTAACTTGCAGCCCGTTGTCATCAGTAATCGGACTGTGACTGGCTTCCGAGACACTGGAGGTCACGCTAGTCCATCCAGAGCTCATAGAAGACAAAGACCTCATCCCGGAAAAGTTCCTTACACTCACCAGAGTTGGGGGCACTCATTCCCAGGTAAAGTCCATGAACCCATCGTACTCGAAACCGCCGTTCCAGGATTTTTATTTATACTCTGTCCAGTATGCTATTATTACATTTTCTACCTTATGTAATGGAGGGGTCATGTGATGTCACAAGGTCAAAGCGGGCTCTGGGATTGGTTGATTTTCTCACTGTGGTATGTATATATACACATGTCTCTCACTTGCATCTGCATCACTTGTTCTGCCTGATGAAGAGGATCCTGCGAGACCCCGAAACGTTGCATTGAGTGTATCATGTTATGCTGCTCGCACGTCAATAAACAGACATATTTGATTCACTATTTGGAGTGCCGGTGTCTCTATATATTCCACTCGTTCCCAGGTGCCTCTGGCCTGTGTTTTCATTGATTGGGGGGCGGGAAGCGGGATGAGAGAAGTGGGGGTCTCTGATGAAATTCCAGTCCATGTACCCATTGCACTCCTGACAGCACGTTCAACAAAGCATCCTGGGTGCTCAGTAGTCGACGGATGGCCACCGTCAAAGTAATGCAGAAAAGAAATAGACACCGGCACTCCAATAGTAAATCTATTACGTCTATTTATTGACGTACATCAAAAGCAAAATAACACACTTAGTGCAAAGGGCACTCAGGGCACTAAGTGTGTTATTTTGCTTTTGATGTACGTCAATAAATAGACGTAATCTATTTACTATTGGAGTGCCGGTGTCTATTTCTTTTCTGATGAAATTCCTACACCTGTTTTATTGGGCGCAGACTTGGGAACCCTGATTTCTTATAATGCGCCTGCAGAAGACACCCCGGATTCCTCCACTGGACCCTCTGAACGCAACAAGGTACTGTGTACAGATGCGGGGGTTATAATCTGGGCAATTTGGGGGTGAACAGAGGGGAGAAGGGTGGGGTGGAATTGAAAAGTTCTCCTGCGTCTAGGGACGGGTCATGCAAAAACGTGTAGTAGATGCAGGTGTCACAGATACTGTAACTGTTAATTCTGGAAATGTGAATGCAGAGGCGGCTCTTTAATTAGTAGACATGTGCGATTCGTTTCGTTCCGAATCGAAATTCGGACGAATTTTCGGAAATTCGGACATTCGGATGTATCCGAATTCCGAATTACAGACATAATGAATGCAAACGAATCCGAATGTCCATTTCCGAAGTTCGGTAGCGTTCGTACGAACGTTCGTTTCAGGCAGTCGCGTTAGGCCTCACGCTCCCGAGGTCCTCGCGGCCGCCTAGTTTGCCTTGTCAGAATGGCAGCCAGGTAGCGTTGTGAGCTCTCAGCCCTGTAGCTGTCAAACTGAGACTCTCAGTTTGACAGTGACAGGGCTGAGAGCTCATCCCTTACCTCGATCGTTGGTGCAGACCATCGGCTCGGTCTTCTGCACAGAGCTCCGCCCACCAGCCAATGAGAAGAGACCTCACCCCTCCCATCCACCACAGGAGGATCTCTGGCTGGGAGGGCGGAGTTTAACTGCAGAAGCTGATGGAGACGTCGTCCTGCACGCTCCCGCCCGCAAGACACGGCCAGCACAGCACAGCACTGGAGTGGCAGCCTGGAGAGCTCTGTGGAAAGCAGGTGAGAGCCCTGTGGAGAGCCCTGGTTTAACCAGGGCTCTGTGGGGTCTCACCAGGGCTTTGTGGGGTCTAACAAGGCTGGTTAGATCCCCCACAGAGCCTGCTACCCTGGGGAGACCCCCCTGAGGGCCCTGGTGAAACTCTACAGAGCCCTGGTTTAACCAGGGCTCTGCGGGGTCTCACCAGGGTTCTCAGGGGTCTAACCAGGCTGGTGAGAACCCACGGAGCCCTGGTGCTGGTGAGACCCCATGGAGCCATGTTGAGACCCTACAGATGCCTTGGTTTAACCAGTGCTCTGTGGGGTCTCATCAGGGCGCTAAAGAGGTCTCACCAGGGTTCTGTGGAACTAACAAGGCTGGTTAGACCCCACAGTGCCCTGATGAGAACCCTGCTACCCTGGTGAGGCCCCCTCAGAGCCCTGGTGAGACCCCACAGATCCCTGGTCTGTGGGGGTCTCACCAGGGCCCTGAAGGGGTCTAACCAGACTGGTGAGACCCCACAGAGCTCCGGTGAGACCCTATGGAGCCCTGGTGTTAGTTAGACCCCATCTAGCCCTGGTGAGAACCCACAGAGCCCTGGTTTAACCAGGGCTCTGTGGGGTCTCATCGGGGCACTTAAGGGGTCTCACCAGGGCTCGGAGGGACTAACAAGGCTGGTTAGACCACAACAGTGCCCTGATGAGACCCCACAGAACCCTGCTACCCTGGTGAGGCCCCCTCAGAGCCCTGCTTTAACCAGAGCTCTGCGGGGTCTCACCATGGCCCTATAGAGACCCTATGGAGCCCTGGTGTTAGTGAGACCCCATCTTGCCCTGGTGAGACCAGACAGAGCCCTGGTTTGACCAGGGCTCTGTGGGGTCTCATCGGGGCACTTAAGGGGTCTCACCAGGGCTCGGAGGGACTAACAAGGCTGGTTAGACCACAACAGTGCCCTGATGAGACCCCACAGAACCCTGCTACGCTGATGAGGACCCCTCAGAGCCCTGGTGAGACCCCACAGAGCCCTAGTTTAAACTGTAGGGTCTCACCTGGGCTGTGTAGGGTCTCACCAGCACCAGGGCTATGTGGGGTCTCACCAGGGCCCTGTAGGGGTCTAACCAGGCTGTTGAGACCCCACAGTGCCCTGATGAGACCCCACAGAACCCTGCTACGCTGATGAGGACCCCTCAGAGCCCTGGTGAGACCCCACAGAGCCCTAGTTTAAACTGTAGGGTCTCACCTGGGCTGTGTAGTGTCTCACCAGCACCAGGGCTCTATGGGGTCTCACCAGGGCCCTGAAGGGGTCTCACCAGGGGTCTAACCAGGCACAACCACAGAGCACCAGTGAGACCCTACGGAGCCCTGGTGCTCGTGAGACCCCATCTTGCCCTGGTGAGACCCCACAGAGCCCTGGTTTTACCAGGGCTCTGTGGGGTCTCATCAGGGCACTTAAGTGGTCTCACCAGGGCTCGGAGGGACTAACAAGGCTGGTTAGACCACAACAGTGCCCTGATGAGACCCCACAGAACCCCGGTGAGGACCCCTCAGAGCCCTGGTGAGACTGTAGGGTCTCACCAGGGCTGTGTAGGATCTCACCAGCACCAGGGCTATGTGGGGTCTCACCAGGGACCTGTAGGGGTCTAACCAGGCTGTTGAGACCCCACAGAGCCCTGGTGAGACCCTATGGAGCCCTGGTGCTGGTGAGACCCCATCTCGCCCTGGTGAGACCCCACAGAGCCCTGGTTAATCCAGGGCTCTGTGGGGTCTCGCCAGGGTCCTGAAGGGGTCTAACCAGGCTGGTGAGACACCACATAGCCATGGTGAGACCCCACGGAGCCCTGGTGCTGGTTAGACCCCCATCTTGCCCTGGTGAGACCAGACAGAACCCTGGTGAGACCCCAGAGAGCCCTGGTTTAACCAGGGCTCTGAGGGGTCTCACCAGGCTGGTGAGACCCCACATAGCCATGGTGAGACCCCACGGAGCCCTGGTGCTGGTTAGACCCCCATCTTGCCCTGGTGAGACCAGACAGAACCCTGGTGAGACCCCAGAGAGCCCTGGTTTAACCAGGGCTCTGAGGGGTCTCACCAGGCTGGTGAGACCCCACATAGCCATGGTGAGACCCCACGGAGCCCTGGTGCTGGTTAGACCCCCATCTTGCCCTGGTGAGACCAGACAGAACCCTGGTGAGACCCCAGAGAGCCCTGGTTTAACCAGGGCTCTGAGGGGTCTCACCAGGCTGGTGAGACCCCACATAGCCATGGTGAGACCCCACAGGGTGCTGGTGAGACCCCATCTCACCCTGGTGAGACCCAACAGAGCCCTGGTGAGACCCCACAGAGCCCTGGTGAGACCCCACAGAGCTCTGATTTAACCAGGGCACTGTGGGGTCTCACCAGGGATCTGAGGGGTCTAACCATGGTGGCGAGAGCCTACATAGCCCTGGCAAGAGCCTACATAGCCCTGGCGAGACCCTACAGACCTAGGCAAAACTCTACAGAGCCCTGATGAGACCCTGCAGAGCCCTGATTTAATCAGGGCTCTGCAGGGTCTCACGGGGCTCTGTGGGGTCTAACCAGGCTGGGGAGACCCCACATAGCCCTGGTGCTGGTGAGACCCTACACAGCCCAGGTGAGACCCTACAGGTTTAACCAGGGCTCTGTGGGGTCTCACCAGAGCTCTCTGGGGTCTCCCCGGGCTCTGTGGGTTTAACAAGGCCGGTTAGACTCCACAGAGCCGTGGTGAGGCTCCACAGAGCCCTGATGCTCTGGTGAGACCCCAAAGAGCCCTGGTGAGACCCTAGAGAGCTTTACAGAGCCCTGGTGCTGGTGAGACACTACAGAGTCCCGGTGGGACCCTGCGGAGCACTGGTTTTACCAGTGCTTCTTGAGGTCTCACTAGAGCTCTTTGGGGTCTCACCAGGGCTCTGAGGAGTCTAACCAGGCTGGTGAGACCCTACAGAGCCCTGGTGCTGGTGAGACCCTACAGAGCCATGGTTTAACCTGGTTTGACCAGCCCTGATTAAACCCCACAGAACCATGTTGGGACCCTACCCTGGTGGGCTCTTTGGGATTTCACCAGGGCTCTGCGGGTTCTAACCAAGCTGGTTAGAACCCACAGAGCTCTGGCGAGACCCCACAGAGCCCTAGTGAAATCCCACAGAGCCCTGATTAAATCAGGACTTTGTAAGGTCTCCCCAGGGCTCTGTGGGGTTTCACCAAGACTGGTGAGACCCCCGCAGAGCCCTGGTGAGACCCTCACAGAGTACTGGTGAGACCACACTGAGCCCTAGTTTAACCAGGGCTCTTTGGGGTCTCACAAGGGCTCTGTGGGGTCTCACCAGCCTAGTTAAACCCCACAGAGCCCTGGTAAGACCCCACAGCCCTGAGTGGGGCCTCATGTTTGAGGTTTCGCCTAAGGCCTCGCAAACTCTAGAGCCGCCTCTGTGTGAATGATACAAGGGTAAATGTTGATTCTGGAAATGTTAACATTAAATGTGGTGACAATAACACATTGCCAATATTTGTAGTCACTTGCAGTGCTGCAAGGGTGGCGCAGATGCTGGCCTCAGAGCAGAGGGAGTGGGCTCCCAGCTCTTCTTCCTGTTCTTACCCAGTGGGCTCAGCCTCCAGCGATCTCCAACCGTTGTCTCTGTTTGCCACAGGACAGCTGGCTGGCACTTGTACTACCACCTTTGTGACAGCACTGCAGACTGACAAAACACTGGAACAACTCAGAAGCCTGGTTGAACAACCCCCTGCTGAGGGAGACCAGTATCAGATTTCCTGGGACAATGGAAAGCTTTACAGGCAGCCAATAAACACAGCAGGTGATGAGGCAGACCTGAGGGAGAGGCAGCTCATTGTGCCCAAACAGTTTAGGGGACATTTATTGAAAGTGGCTCATGAAATTCCCCTAGCAGGACACTTAGGGGTCACTAAGAACAAGGACCGAATGAAACATCATTTTCTCTGGCCTACCATGTACATGGACATAGCTGACTACTGTCGTTCCTGTGTTACCTGCCAGCAGGTTAGCAAGGCAGGAGATGTGCACAAGGCCCCACTACAACCTTTGCCCGTAATTGACGAACCTTTTAAGAGGGTAGCAGTGGATATTATTGGACCACTAGCTATTCCTAGCAGTTCGGGCAAATGTTATATTCTGACAGTAGTGGACTATGCCACCCGGTACCCTGAAGCTGTGGCTCTCTCTTCCGTCCGTGCGGGCAAAGTGGCGGATGCTTTGCTGGGGATCTTCACCCGCGTGGGCGGAGCTTACTAGCCATTGTGGAGGGCAGTTTGTGTCCGAACTGATGCAGGCTCTCTGTCAGAAAGTTCAAATGACTCATATCATGGCCAGTCCTTATCACCCAGAAACGAATGGTCTGTGCGAACGGTTCAATGGGACCTTAAAGCAGATGCTGCGCACGTTTGTGGAATCCCAGGGAATGGACTGGGAATGGCACTTGCCTCATTTGTTGTTTGCCTACAGAGAGGTGCCTTAGGAGTCCGCAGGATTTTCGCCATTTGAACTTTTGTACGGCCGGCGGGTGAGACAGCCCTTAGACCTAATCCGTGAGGCCTGGGAGGGCAAAATTGCTGATCCTGAGATCTCAGTGGTGGATTACATCCTAAGCTTCCGAGACAAAATGGAGACCTTGGTGGGACTGTTACGAGAGAACAGGCCCAAACTAAACAAAAACGTTGGTATGACCGTACAGCGTGGGGCAGCTGCCTGGGAGGGGCCATACCAGATCTGAACCCTTGCTCACACAGGGCTTGGGAACAAAGTGCCTGGTAGCTA
>NW_017309350.1:0-19210 GCF_000935625.1 Nanorana parkeri
TGTTAAAAACCAATAAAATACTTTGAAAAGTAAAAAAGAAGATGAAATGTACCGTATTTTTCCATCTATAAGACGCCCCCATGTATAAGACGCCCCCAACTTTACCCAAAATCAAGAAATCAATATTTTAAATGATATAATGCATCACACTTACCTCTGAGTCAACATTCCAGGAAGTAAAGGGAGATCTATAGTAACCTGCCCTTAGTTAACATGACCACTGTCAGAAGACTAAGGAGGAAAAGAGAAATGAGGTATGCAAAGAATACAAAGTCGGCAATTATCTAGAAGTATCTGTTTGTAAATTGTCATTACTGAACGTGTTTGTTGTTATTTTAAAGATATGGATAATGTTCCTCTTTAATATAATTAACTTGCTATAAAAACAATGCTTTATCTACTTTTAGACATTGAAGATGTCAGAAGACTGAAACCCAGTTATCTGGAATCCACTGTTGACTGGTTTAGACGTTACAAAGTTCCTGATGGAAAACAAGAGAACCAGTTTGCCTTTAATGCAGAATTCAAAAATAAGGTAAGGCGTGTGCCCGCCACATCACCACAAACAGATAAAAGTGTTTTTTGGAATGTGTGATGAAGTACAAATTCAAAAGCAATTCCATTAAAATAACTTTTTGTGCTAGAAGATTGAATTCTGAAACGGCTGACAAACTAATGATGAGACCTGTGTCCCATGTTTAAGTAGTACCGGTATTTGATTTATAACAGCCTTTGTGAACAGTGAATTCTGTTAGACTGCACATTGAACATAAATGTAATGTAATGATGTCTTCTCTTCATTCTCTGGAAAGTCATTGTAGTTTAAAGATGGGAATAAAGCGATGCACTTGGCTGTTTAAATTCCTTTGATGGTAACTTATAATGTATACCTTTTTCACAGGCGTTTGCAATAGATGTGATTAAATGTACCCATGCTCATTGGAAGGCACTAGTAACCAAAAAGTCAGATGGAGGAGAAATCAACTGGTGAGTACTGTGTTCCTGATGATTCAAATCAAGATGTGTGTACTTGCTCTGATCAAAGAATACCTGAAAGGGAATGGCTGCCATGAGGATCTCTTTGAAAATATTATCTGTTTTCCCAGGCATGCATTATTTTGTATCTCCTTCTCTAAATTTTAATTCAAACATCTGCCCTTTTAGGCTTTTAATGCATTATTAAAATATGCAACACCTCTGTCTGCCTCCCTATGAACAGAAAAATCAAATATGAGATTTAATTGTTTGCCTTTATTTTAAATCAATGCAAGTAAGTGAACTTGGGTGTAATGTAATAAATTGCTGCACAGGAAAAAAATGTGATGTGTGTTGCATATGTTTCAGTATTCCTGTATTCATGATATTACTTTTCTGAATGTTTTACTGTACAGCACAAGAATCACTTTTAAAGGCTAGTAATGCACAGCGATTATAATGCAAGGTACCTTTATCTATAAAGCTGATGAAACAAATATTCAATTAAAATGTTGGATAGAAATTCTGCAATGACTTGTGACTAGCTTCATTTAGAGCCTAATAAAATATGTGGTCAGTATACCATAGGATCTTGTTGGAAAATCTTCTTCTTAAAATCAAAACATAGCACAACATTGTTTTGCCGTGTAAGATCCTTTCATCAGGCCTGTGAGATACATGCAAAAATAAATTCACAACTGTTTAACCCCTTCACGACTGGAGACGTACACTGTATGTCTCCATTGTGAAGTGCCCAAATGACTGCTCACATACACTGTACGTGAGCAGCTATTCAGGGTTTTGAAATGCCTCAGTATTGAGGCATCCATTAATTAAATAGTTAAGCTTTTGGAAAAGCTCCTTTCTTTCATCAATGAAAGAAGCTGTTACAAATACCGGTGATCGGCATTTGACAGGTGAAATAGTAGAACCAGGACATGACTCATCGCTTTGCTATTTCACTTTTGACAGCTCCGTAGACATCGGGCAAGTCCCGTGTTTACAGGCTTTGTAAAGATATATTCTTCACGAAAGGATACATTTCAGCAATAAGAAACAATGTATTTCTTTTGCTGAAATATATCAAGCTTCTGATCGTCTGAGGACCATCAGAAGCCTAGTGAGATCTAATCCTGTCATGCTGTCAGGGTCAGTGTCATTAAGATTATTATTGGCTGTTCCTAAGTTTGGCGCAGCCTAATAATAACCAAATATTTAAAAAAAAAATTAAATTAGCAAGCAGTCATAGTGACTGCTTAATATAATAGACACAAAAAATTGTAAAGTGTAAAAAAAAAATTTACAAATTAAAAATATATATAAATATATTTTTATACTATAATTATTATAAAAAATTAACTCCTTACAATGAAAATCTGCAGCTGATCTGCAGATTTGTTTTTCACTCTAAGGGGTTAATCTTTGTAATTTATCTCCCTCATGACGGCACTGCTCAAAGTATGTCGCTGTCCCTATTTGTGACAGGTAGTGACACTTAATAACAGTGACATTGTAGGCCACCTAACCAAACCATTATTAGTTTTTAGAGGAAGAAAAAACATTTTGGCTTTTAGTTTTAGGCTGAAAAGTACAGAAAATTATTATTATTTTGGTTGGGGTGGGGCTGTCAGTATGTTAGCTGCAGTGCATTTTCGTTTCGCATTTTTGACACGTTCGTGCATTTCCAGACCGGACAAAATGTGACATGCAGTATTTTTTCTGTCTGGACCGGAACGGACTGCGCTCGTGAGAACTGTAGCCCATAAAACACATAGGGATACATTGGGATGCATTTTGGGTGCATGGCATGGTCCGGTCAGAATCCGGACGTCGTGTGAACAAGCCCTTAAAAACAAGTGCGGATTTCTATGCTGGCAGGATTCTGTTAATTGCAATCTATATTCTATGTATACTAGAAAGTCTGCATTGCTTGTCTTTCTCCCTGGAAACTGCTGCAGCAAGCCACATTCATTTACTGTATCGCTCTGCATTCAAACACACACAATCATGTTTTATGAATGAACTGAAAATGTCCTTGCTATAATTTGAAGCCAGGATCGCCATCTACTGTCACAACTGGAGATCAAAACTCCTTTTTGGGGGGATGCAGGTTTTATTGACAGCTGTTCATTCTTAATGTTAATTTGATTAAAATACCAGCTTTACAGCTTGCCAGATATGTTACAGAATAAATATCAAAATAATATTCTAGGAAGCTGTAATAATCAAAGAAATGCACAATTATCTGTACAGCAGGCATTTTTCATAGAAGGTATTAGAAGCAAAATCACAGGTTGGTTGGGGAATATATGAAATAACTTTTGCAAACCTTTAGGTTATTTGTAAAAGCTTAAATAAAGCCAAAGCATTTGTTTTAAAATTTGGATAAAGTGGTGAGGTCAAGTGTTTAATTTTTGTGTCCCGTTGGGGAGATTCACCCTTTTTAATTGTCTGTGATCATCAATGTCAAAGGGAGTATAAAAGTGGGGGTTAATCCAAAATTTTGAGTT
Organism: Nanorana parkeri; assembly: GCF_000935625.1. Classification (NCBI taxonomy): domain Eukaryota; kingdom Metazoa; phylum Chordata; class Amphibia; order Anura; family Dicroglossidae; genus Nanorana; species Nanorana parkeri. The sequence goes on from NW_017309350.1 coordinate 3,486, forward strand.
GCTACTAGAATGAAATGGAGGGTAATTCTTCCAGTGGGGACACTTGTTCCCATGACAACTAAGAGGAAATTTTCCTCATAATGGAAATATATCTTCTCACTTACTGTTGAATCTACAGAACCGGAAGTGAACGTAAATCTCCCTAATGAGACACATATGGCCAAAAAACACCAGTTTTTACCCTCCTCTACTCTATCCAAATAAACAAAAAAAAATTGGGCTTTAGATATCTTTAACGTAAAACATCTACAGAAACTGGGTAAAACAAAAATAAGGATAATTTACTGAAGTGCGTGTTTGAGCTGTCACCATATGAGGCACATTTTGGATGGATGGATTTTTTTCATATCGATCCAGAAATATTGTCTGAGGCTTGCACAATAAACTGTCTAGAATCTATGCATGAGCAAAAGTGTAGTGTCGGTTGAAAAATGTAACCTGATTGTTAATGGATGAGCTAAGAATAGAAATCATGCTATATTGTTATCCCATCTGAATTAAAGTTGTAACGAGGATTCCTAGTTGTTAAACAATGTTCTTCTGTTTCCATTCTAAAGATATAACTTTGCCATTTACTGTGTTTGCAATATTTTTTTCCATCCGGTAAAGATAGAAAATATGGATACTTTTCATACTTTGTTCATTGCTACCTTTTTAACTTATTATACAGTACATGGGAAATCTAACAATTTGTAAAGTGGGTCTGAACATCATAATATCATTTCTCTAGGATTTTAGGCTAAGGGAAGTTACAACACTTTACCAAAACTGTCATTTTTCATATCTCAAGCTGTAATGGATTATTGAATATATCTAGGAGGCAATGAGACACTTTACCGGTACTAAGATGTCTATGAGCTACTGGAGAGAATCATCAATTGTCATATTAAAAGAATTATGTACAAATATATCTGACCCAGTTCTTAGGATTGTCACCTTATTTAGAGCATTCATTTTGTTGAAGCTATTAGGGCTGCAACAACTAATCGACATAATCGATTATAATCGATTATTGAAAAAGTTGTCAACTTTTATTATCTAACTTAGAGAAAATTATATTGCATCAAGTTTTCCTTCACCATAGAAATTTGTATTTGATGTCACACATTAGTAGCCTAGCATAGCAGAATGAAGATGGATAATTAATTTATGTGTTTTCTATGTACACCTGATATTCTGCATAACATTTATAAGAGGTAATTGCTTAAAGTACTTTAGTTTTTAGCTTCTGAAATTTAGGTTAGTTGTTTTTGCTGCAATAGTTTTAGTGTCAGATCCTCGTATACCAAAACAATTCGCTCCCCACCGACTGACCATAAATCCCATTCAAACAAAGCGGATATACTCACCTGCTCCTCAGTCCTGCCAGGCTGCTAACCCGGTCCCAGCGTCCCTTCACTGGGCTCTGGTATTCTAAGGACTGCTGACATCATCACATCTTATATAGGTCCTTTCACTTACACTGGACATGAGGGCACAGAGTGACATTCCATAGCTGGAGCAGAAGGAGCGAGAGGTGAGTGCCGACTACCGCAGGATCAGCTTTATTTGGACCCCCTAGACAAACGAGCACTTACCCCTTGCGGGGGTAGCCCCACTTAACGGTACTTTTAACAAAAATAACCGAATAACCTTTAATCTCAACATAATCTCTAAATTAATTCCATAACTTGATGCGAAGCCCTAACCCTGAGGTGAACATTGATATTATCACAACGATAAATACTATATTATCTTGGCAATGATACTGTCATGCAGTGAAACTAACACCTGTTTGCAATGAGCCAAAGCATCATTCCAGAAAAATACTGTGCCAGAATCTCTGCAGGAAATAAACTATTCAGATTTCTTAGGCTGTGTGATTATTTATTTTAATATGTGAGAGTCATCTTCAGGTTTGCAGATTTCATAAAACTTTTACATAAAATTGCTAGTTTGTAAAAGCTAGTCGGAGTTCAAAATAATGTCCCAAGACATCAGGGTGTAATTTAGGCAATTGAGCTTTTCAGTTGTCTATAACATGTACAAACGTTCCCATTGCTACAATGGGGATTCCCATAGTAGCAATGGTTATATTTAAAGGAGAACTATGATTTCCACTCACCTCATAGTTCTAGCCGACCTGTGACAATGAAACTGTCACAGGTCAGCTCTGTAGATCGGGAAGTGAGCGAACACATACCTGCGCTCGCTCACGTCTCGATCCTGTCACAGCAGAGAGCCGTGACAGGGGAGGGACTGGATTCCCCCCTCACCTGGCCGATCCTCCAGCACTGACTGGCGAAACGGACCGGGGAGGGTGTGGGTGCAGCTGGCTCTGCCTCTAGACAGGCAGAGCCAAATATCACTCACGCAGCTAGGTGGATCCAGACATAATGGTTGGGATCCGTTTCAGCTGCAGCGTCTCAGTATACCGTGAGTTGTAGCTCGCGGTATACTGAGCTTTGGGTGACGGGAGGACGCTAGTTTGTGTCTTACCCTTGGGAGAACTATGGGGAAAAGCCCTGACCCCATAGTTCTCCTTTTAAGCATTTGAGCTTTCCAGTTGCCTACATAACACATACAAATGTTACCATTGCTACTATGGGTATCCCCATAGTATCAATGGTAACCTTTATTTGCTAATTCCCTCCAGCCTGCTTTAGGATTGTTACATTGTATCTCTTGTTACTAAGACTTTTATATTTCCCATGATGCTCAGCTCCATCTAATAGCCATAATGCTGTATTGTCATGATTTCCCTCTATGGTCCTATGAATCACCCTATTTTTACTACCACGCATAATATTTAAAGTGACATTAAACCCTCAGATTTTTTAACATAAACCAATAGGGTATGTGTGCCTTACTGTAATCCATGGTTGTTTCCCTTCTCTTTGCTGCTCTTCCTTTTAAATCTGTATCTCTTCTCATGCTTGGGGATAACTTCCCTTTGCAGCTGAGTGCCTCTTCCTGTAGTGCTTGCTCAGGTTGTGAACCTTCACACAGACACCATGTATCCATTTCAGAGACAAGGCAGTCTGCTGCAAAACAGAAGTTCTGCCCAGCATGAGAAGAGATACAGATTTAAAAGGAAGAGCAGCAAAGAGAAGGGAAACAACCATGGATTACAGTAAGGCACACATTACAGTATTTGTTTATGTTAAAAAAATCTGAGGGATTAATGTCACTTTAAAGAACATTTGACCAGAAGAGGAAATAGCCTAAGAACATTCAGTTTTGCCTCTTTCTCAGAAAAGCTGGTCATTCACACAGAACGAATATACATGCAGTTTCGCTGGATAAATGAATGGCTTTACAAATCGTTTTATAAACAGCACAAAACAGCACATATAGAAGCATATAAGCCATCGGGTATCTGTCTGTTAAATAACTGATATTTCTTTTAGATTGTAAGCCCTCACCGGCAGGGCCCTCCTTACCATCTTGTCTTGAATTGTATTGTGATTGTAATGTCTGCCTTATATTATAAAGCGCTGCGCAAACTGTTGGCGCCCTATAAATCCTGTAATAATAATATTTCAAATTCTGTTTGGTTTGCCTTAGCACTAACACCACTGTAGATGGTAGTCCTTTTATCTGCAAACAACAAGAAGCTCAAGCCATTGTGAACGCTGTAAGTTCTGAACTCGATCAAAGCCAACTTGAATATATTCAAAATGTTTTTTTCTTTAAAGTGTAATGTAAAAAAAATTCACACAAGCATTTTGCACGCAGGTAGTATTAGGAGACGGGTGTATAAGTAATAGTTACCTCTCACCTCTTTGTGCCACTATTTGGGGCACATTTTTGGTCCACTCTTTGTGCATGTTCTGTCCTAGTCACATGTTACCCTGTGGTCTGTGTGCAGCTTGACATGCAGCTAAATCCCCCTATTATACAATAAGTCAGAATGTATGTAGAAGTCTTGGAACCTATTTCCGACATGTAACTATCCTGCGCTCACCAGTGATCCTGCCACAAAGGGGACATTAATGTATTTTCTTTTTCCACATGCCATCCTCAAATTGTTTACTGGGCTTCTAAGGCTGCACCTCTTTCCTCTCTGAGTGAGGGATTGTAGGACATAGTAAGCCTAACAGGGGTCAAACAATGCTAAACAGGTTTCTGCAGTAATATAGGGTAGTGCAGTTTGGCCACTAGGTCAAGCCCAAAATCAAATTTATAAGGGACAGAAGCAATCTATATTAAAACGATATGCTAGAGACATGACATATGTTATATAGCTTTTATAATTTGTGATAATGGCATTAGAAGTGAGAAGCAATTGGTAACCAAACCACTGTAGAAGATTGCCATAGAGTTGGTAATGCAAAAATAATCCCTATCCAATTCCTTACTCTTTATTTTATACATTTAAAGAAAAACTTTAGTATTTTTTTCTCACAGGATTTTTTTTAGGTAATTTTTTTATTTTATTCTTTGCCAAGAACCTGTCAACAAATGAGAAGGTAGACCACAGGACAGGACTAGGAGGAGCCACACAGTAATGATTTCTACCCCAGATCAAATGTAGGAGCTTAATGACAAACTTAGAGGGAGGTGTGTAAAGTCAATGACCTCTGGGCTCTTCAGCCAGCAGAGCTGAAATCAAGAGGTCACGAAGAATCCCAGGTCCTGCACTGTGCTTGTGCAAGGGCTGTAAGACCTTGTGGAAAAGCCACGGGGCACATGTCTGTGAAGGTTCTCATTCATCCAGGTCATGGTATATCTGTAAAAAATAAGTCAAGGCAACTGGACTTGCTGTATTTTTCTTGAAGACGTTTTACTGGTCACCCGTGAAACGTCTTCAAGAAAAATACATGTCAGGGTCCGGATCTGAACCCAGGGCCTCTGCTGTGTCTGGCGGTGGCTCTACCTGCTGCGCCACTCTGAAACCTTGGACAGCTCCTTGCCTGCTTACTCTGAACTCTTTGCTCCTCCCTTGAACTTCCTATTTTAGCCATGCCGCTGCACTTCCTGTTTGCCAGATTATTGTGCTCCTGCCAATATCTTGCTTCCTGCTCCCTCTGTGATACAATCTGCTCATACTGCTACCCGTGTACCGACCTTTGGCTGCTGATTCACCGACTGCTCTCATCGTCTTCTGCTTCATACCTGATACCTTTGCCTACTGACCGCGGCTTGTTCGCTGACTACGCTTCTGCCTGCTCCTATACTACTACCGTCTGCTTGTGTACTAAACCCGGCCTGTTTTACCACGAATTTGCCTGCTGTTTCAGCTACTGAACTCCAGACCTGATGCCAGATCGTGACAATACAGCATGTCCAGTTGCCTTTACTTATTTTTACAGATATACCACGGGGCACAGTTTTGCAAGTTTGCATGCATACGTGTATACATAGTGGGGGGGGGGGATTTATCAAAACTGGAGCAGACAGAATTTGGAGCAGTTGTGCATGGCAAGCAATCAGCATCCACCTTTTCATTTTCAAATCTTAACTGGACAAACTGAAGAGAAGCTGATTGGTTGCAGTGAACATCTGCTTCAGTTTTGATAAATTCCCCTCAGTGAGTGTTTGTAAAAAAAGAAAAAAGTTCTACATCTGTATAGATTGGCAATTTGTCTATATTAAACATGCTAAATCCATGCTATACTTGTCAATGAAGACTGTAAGTACTTGCATCTCCTGATGCCCATGCTGCTTAGCTCATCTCTGTTGCTGTGAGTAGGTCCCCCAAGGTCCACTATGAAACAGGCAGTTTGGGAGTGTTTATCTCCATGGTCCCACACAGCTCTCACTAGTTGTGCCTGCTGACCTCCACATCAGCTCTCATTGGTTTTTCAGTAGGAGAAACCAGTGAGAACTGTCAAAGACCGCAGAGGTCGACACTCCCGGAAGTGTCTGTTTACCAGCGGACTTTGGAGGATCATTTTTCAGCAACGGACCAGAGTTCTCTGTAGAGGGCAGAAGAATAGGTAAACGTGTATTGTATACTTTCTTCTTTTACAGGTATGGCTAGCTTTGGCTTGTTTATTATAGCGACAGGGCCACTTAAAAAAAGACTGAACACTACTGCAATGGGTTAAAGGAGCAAATAAAATGGTTAAACTATACAACAAAATATTCTTGTCTGTTTGTAAAGGCATGCACGTCAGTATCCGCAAAATGTCTTACAATAGTGTGCTGATTTAATTCTAATTGTTATGTAGTAAATTATAGAGCTCAGTCTCCGTGATGGAATAGCCTACAAGCTCATGCAGATTTCCATCCTCTGTAGACTGTCATTGCTGGAAACTGGGAGAGTAGTATAACAAAACAGTATTTATCTGTAGAGAAGTGTCTAATCTCCTCTCACCTGGGCTGTGATAGTGGATGAGTCTGCTGCACAATGTTCAAACATATTTACTAGAATTTCGAAATAAATGATACACATCTATCTATCTCTGTACAAAATGTCTGCAAGGAATATCAAATCATTTTTTCTCAGCTAGATACAGGAAGCCAATTGCACCTTGCATCTTTCCACCAATGTCCTATATTATAGTTCTTCCCCATTAGCCAAGCTGGCAGCATTGATGACAGCACAGAGTAATTGTGCTCTTCTCTTGCAAGCAATTATTTTTGCCTGTAAGCCATATCAAAACTATGAATCTGTGCACTAATGAGAGAAGCAAATGATTCAAGTCTGCATATTTCGCTGATGGAATCAGAACAACATTTTTGCTGTCCCACCTTGGCTTAAAATGGAGTACTGTTGTTTTTGGGGGTTGTATTAGGGGGCTTTTTCCTCCTGGAGGCTCATTAGAACCTAATTATTTTGTTAATTGTTGTGTTGACAGATCTCTAGTCTCAGTTCGCAAGCATTCCATTTACCATCATCCCACAAGCTTTTGGTGCTTTTCATGTACCGGAAAGAGACAGCTAGTACTAAACAGAAAATTGATGTTTAAGTGCACTTACACACAGAAATAGACAGCCGACCTATAGGAAATAACTCAACATTTTCATGCCAAGGTTTTATACATAAAGTGTTGCTGTAAATTACAATTCTCACAAATTTCATTTAACTTTTTTTAGACACCTCCATTTGGACCTGCAAGCCCTATCCCAGAAGACGGTAAGTGCACCCATTTTTCCATCTTTCTCTGATGCAGATTGGAAAATTCTTACTGATTCTATTGAATGTATGGTTACCAAAGCATATCAAAGATGGATAATGCATTCAGAAGTTTCTTTATTTTGCATGCTTTTTGTTAGGGATGCACCGTTATATCGGCCACTGAAACATATCGGCCGAAAATTGCACTTTTGGCTAAATGCCGAAAGTGCCATTTTCCTGCTGATACATTTGCGCATCCCTGCTTTCTTTCCCCCCCCCTGGGCGCTGCTCTGTGTCTACATAATTGAGGACATGGTATGTGTACTATATCCTCAATTATGAATGAATGGGAGTGTTCATCACCTCCTGTTCATTTATGATTGTGGATATAGTAATACTATGTTCTCATGGTTTGAATGGACAGGAACACTCATAGAGCATTCCTGTTCATTGATAACAGGGGCTGCAGAAAAAGAGATTGAGGACTCTGTGTTCTCAATCGGTTTTTCTATTTTAAAGGGGAAATATCAGGGGTCTGTTTAGAAGCCCCTAAAAGTAAAGTAACAAATAAGAATATTTAATAAAAAATGAATTAAAAAATAAATATAAAAACATTAAAAGGTTTGTAAAAAATAAATAAAGAAATAATATTAAAACAATTTGAAAAAAATAAAATAAAAATTTTTGGTTTCGGCCTGACAATTTTTTTTTTATTTCGGTTTAGTTTCGGTTTTCAAATTTCCATTTTGGTGCACCTCTTTTTGTACAGGTTATCTCCAGGTACTCTATTTTGGTCCACCGTCCAAAAGTTTTCTAGTATGTTAGTTGGCTTAAAGGAGAACTATGAGGCGAGTGAAAATCACTCAGCCTCATAGTTCTAGCCGACCTGTGACAATGAAACTGTCGCAGGTCGGCTCGGTAGATCGGGAAGTGAGCGAACACATAGTGTCGCTCGAGCACTTCTTGGTCTATCCCTGCAAAAAGCCATGACTGTCACTCACAGCTCCCTGCAGGGATTCCCCCCTCCCCTGTTCGATCCTCCAGTGCTGACTGGCAGAAAAGATGGGGGAGGGGCGGGCACAGCTGGCTCTGCCTCTAGATAGGCAGAGCCAGCTGTCAATCCGGCAGCTGGGTGGATCTCGACAGTAATGTCAGGATCCGTCCCGGCTGCGGCGGCTCAGTATACCGCGAGCTCTAGCTCCCGGTATACTGAGGTTGGGGTGACTGGAGGACGCTAGTTTGTGTCCTCCCGTTACCCTTAGGAGAACTATGGGGGAAAACCCTGACCCATAGTCCTCCTTTAAGACCTAGTTGTTTATAGAGTATGTATGTGCTTGTATGACTGTGGTAGGGCAATTGTATTGTAAATTCCTCTAACATAGGGACTTAATGTTTCTATGTAGACTGTAAATTGCTTCATGATTTGTTATTTTACAGAGCATATTAAATTTAAGCAGAAGTCTAGGCAACTAATTTTAAATGTAGCTCTCTCTCTGTATCCTATTGGCACTTTGCAAAAAGAATGCTTGAATTTGCCAGGCCGCCCTATGCATCTTCCTTCTCTTTGTGTTCTCTGCTAGACTTCAACTCCCAAAGGCCCCAAGCCATCAGTCAGTGGCCATGCTATTAAGAATTCCTGGAGAAAGTGTGGGCAGACATGTGGGTGGTGGTGGGGGAGCAGAGAACTCCTCTACTAGCAGTGGCAGTGCTGATCTAGCATTTAGCTTGCTACTCCTGATCATGACGTTAGCAGCACAGTGGCAACACCTAGTGGAGGTGTGTTTCTGACAGCCCAACTACGGAGCCAGTGGGGTTGTGTTTCTAAAAGCCCAACCACTAAGAAAGGGGCTGGATGTCCTTCAACTTGATAGTCGCTACCAGACTTTATGGAGCACAGTTTAAGGATACAAAAGCAATGCAGCACTGAAACTTGCAGAGCATCCCACATACAAAGACAACTTCACCAGTTTGTTTTAGTACATGAAGCTGCAAAAGTTCCACATCTAGGCTATACTGTATGTGCAAGCCTGGAATTACATTATTATACATGTGTTTCCTATTGTGAGGTTTCTAGGGGTTCTTTTAGTGCTCTGTAAACAAAACTCTACAAAAAAATGTATTGAATGTTATTCATGACAGAAAGGTTGTTTATAGTTCTCAGGTTTATAATCTTCCTACTCCGCCTATACATTTTGTATTGAATTTGCAGAAAGCTATTACCTTCAAAAGAAAGAAAAGACAGGAAATGTGGACTTAGATGCCATTGACAACAATTGATATGTCCTTTTGTCACATAGGCTGTGTGGTGTGAACAGGGCCGTAGATAATTTTTTTTCCTGGGGGGGTTCAGCTTCCTCAAATTATAAGATTTTATCTAGCAATTTAATTACCTGTTCGCGGCTCCACACACAAGCCGCACGCCACGCTCAAGCCATGTGGGGGTCTCAAGTTGGGCTCTGCGGATTATTATCATTAATAATGTTTTCTGTGTTTTTACTTTTTATCAGTTTTTTTAAAATTTTAATTTCTTTTATTTTTTTTCACTTAACCCCTGTGCGATAGCAATATAGTTAACAAGTTCCTGTGTCATAGCCTTCGGAGGGGACAGGTTCTCTTTATGAGCCTGCCCTCCAGTACAGACTGTGGACTCTGGACTTAGAATGCAGTAGACTCAGGCCAGGTGCAGGCCTACGCGATCCGGGAACGCAAGTCCTGGGATTGCACGGTCCTGCACAATGCAAGCCGCGATTGCCGTGCGGCCCCATTGATTTCAATGGGGTGACATCCGCACAGCAATCACAGAAAAAAGGTAAACAACACGCGGCTGTTTTAGCGCAATCTGCCCGGCGCGACTAGGTTGCAATTAGAAAATAATGGCACATCTACAGCACGATCGGTGCACGCCTAGGCGACTATTGACCGGGCGGAATCGTGCACGATTGACGTGCGGTGATGTGTCGTCTAGGTGTGCACAGACCCTTAGGAACAAGACATTTAGAATACAATTGTGCAGATTACTATTGGCCTTACTGTTCATGGTATCAAATGTTCTTTACTTTATTGCATGCTCAGAAATGTATTTCAATAAAGTTTCCAGCTAAGCAATAACTGATTTCAGACAATTCTAGACTTAAGGACATATTGGGACACATTAAATAAAGCATTTGCAACACTTTTCTGGCTTTAAGGCTGTATTAGAAAGTCCACTGCCAAATTCATGAAAGCCATGCAATCGTTTCTGACCCGTGTAATAAATTCAGGTAATTCTAATGTGCAACGTGTTCTTCTGGTACTATTGCTGCACCAATTCATTAAGAAATACCATCCTATCAGTAGGTAAATAAGACCCCTTTTCTTGTTGGAATACATTGTGTTGCACATGTAACTTTTGTATCACAGACAAAATGCTATCTGAAGCAATTTAGTTTCATATAAACACTACCAACGGTTACATGGATGCAAGTCGCACCATTTGTTGCATGGATGGGAGATGGATTTCTATTGAGTGTCTATGACACTCTTTATGAATTCTAGGGATTGATCTTTCTGCTGATGTTAATGTAGACAAATATTACATTTTTCTAGCCTTCCATTCTAGCATATGAAATCACTAAGAGCATAAATGGTTTGAATGTTAAACCCCTAATGACTACATTTAAGCAAATGTGTTGAGCTCTCTGCATTGAGTTATTAAAGCATCACACATATTTTTGTAATGCAAATATTCATTAACAGCTACTCTATGTATCCTTTCAAATGTAAACCTTTTTATTATAGGGATAAAGCAGTCAATTGTTAATCTCTAAAAGGATTCAGTACCATGTGTGCTTATATAAGCTTATAAGTTATTTTTCTGTCTGTATAGATGAGTAATATTGTATTATTTCTCTCCCTACCACCCTTCTTTCTTTTCTTTCCATGCTGTATGCAGTGGACAAGTGGTACTATCATCAGAAGAACTAATTAGGTGAAGACCTCCCGCTATTATTGCATGCCTTTCTGCAGGCATTTTCATGTGCAACATAGAGAAGATAATGGCAGAACAGATATGTGTATACAAACAGCGATCATTGTAACCCTTTTAGTTACTTCACGGTTCCATATTTTACAGCGTGCTATGATTGATGCTCTCTTTCAGCAACACTACGACAGAGGCATTATCTCTATTTTGCATCAGCAGTATGCACTTTCTGTTCAGATTGTGCTTATTTTGTAAAACCTAACTGTACTGGCATGCTGGAATCTGCTAAATAAATATTCCAACCTCTTTATAGATTTCCTGTACAATAGAAGCAAATAAAGCTACTTTTGTCAATACATATGCGTTTTTGTCTTGTTTAAAGACTGAACTACAATTTTAAGACATAATAATTGCTATGATCAGTACAGTATTTAAATAAATAAATACCCACATTAAAAATGTGTATTTGGTTAAAAAAGTATGCCTCTCATTGCAATAAATACCTGTTAGTTAAACATCCACCTGCAGGTCGTTATTGCAGTGCTGTGTCCCTCAATAAATTCAGAGTAAAGAATTTTATAGTGAATACAAAAAAACAATTTTCTCCATTGTTTGTTGAGGGACACGACACTGCAAGAACGGCCTGCAGGTGGCTGTATAAATCCAAAGGTCTTTATTGCAGCACTGTGATCCTCAGTGAATTTGGAGAAAATATTTGTATGGTGCGTACAGAAAATGCAATTCTCTTTATTTTGGGGGAAAAAATATTAGCTCAGGATGTGAACTGTATGCCCGACATACAGGTATATATATTTTTTATAGGTATTTCTATAGCGCCAACAATGTTATGCAGCATATTTCAAAACACGTAGAAGCCCATCGCACTCCTGACCGGTGAAAGAACCCAGAAAATTCAGATGGGTGCTAAAATGACAGCGGATGCTTCCGCAAAATGAATCCAGGTAAAGAGAAGTCACTAGCACTCCAGTGTGAATACAAGTCAATATTTATTAACTACAAAGTGTCACATAATCACAGGCGATGTTTCAGAACTGTAAGGTTCCTTCCTACTTTCTGTTTTGCCTGAGGAAGGAACCTTGCGGTTCCGAAACGTCACCTGTGATTATGTGACTTTGTAGTCAGTAAATATTGACTTGTATTCGCGCTGGAGTGCTAGTGACTTCTCTTTACCTGGTTACATAGTTGCACATTCACATCAGTCCCTTCCCTCAGGGAGCTTACAATCCAAGGTCCCTTTCTCACATGCATACGTGTACATAGAGGGCTGATTTAGACAGGAGCCAATTAACCTACCACCATGTCTTTGGAGTGTGGCAGGAAACCGGAGTACCAATTGGAAACCCATGCAAGCACAGGGAGAACATGCAAACTCCTTGCAGATAGTGATCTGGCCGGGATATGTTATACACATGCACGGTTCATGTGGAAGGACAGTTTAAACTATAACCATAATATACTGTATATGTAAGACAAACAATATGTGGGAAACAGAGACAAGACACCACATTGGGGGGACGGGACAGAGCAGCCAAAGAAGCACATGGAACAAACAGAAGAACAAGGCAAGGCAGATACCAAGCACACTGTAGGTGCACTGACTGAGTGACGGAGACTAAGCTTAGCAATAGCAAAATGTTAATGGTCAACTATCCTAAAAACAAAAATGTTTTCTAATAACTGTAAGCCATATATACATGCAGTGATAGCATTCCATATGTTAATTCCTCTTGTATGTCAAGTTTCTTCTTTCTTCAATCATGCTTTCCAAAATGATTAGCAAAAAGTGATGGGCGTCTCTCCCTGGTGGTGTACTGGATAGAATCTGGCAACAAAATCACAGGTCCCTTGTAGGGTTTCTTACAAGGTTTTCCTTTTAAAGGAGAACTATGGGGTCAGTGTTTTTCCCCATAGTTCTCCTTAGGGTAACGGGAGGACACAAACTAGCGTCCTCCCGTTACCCTAAGCTCAGTATACCGCGAGCTACAGCTCGCGGTATACTGAGACGCCGCACCTGGAGCGGATCCCGACTTAGATGACGGAATCCGCCCAGCTGCGTGAGTGACAGCTGGCTCTGCCTACCTAGAGGCAGAGCCAGCTGTACCCGCCCCCTCCGCCGTCCGTTCCGCCAGTCAGCGCTGGCAGATCGGAGCGGGGAGAGGGGAATCCAGCCCCTCCCCCTGTCACGGCAGAGAGCCGTGACAGGATCGAGAGGTGAGGGAACCCGGTATGTTTTCCCTCACCTCCCGATCTACTGAGCCGACCTGTGACAGTCTCCTTGTCACAGGTCGGCTTAGAACTATGAGGTGAGTGGAAATCACTCATGTCATAGTTCTCCTTTAATCACATGATATAAAGCTAAACTCCAGCTATAGAAATGTATATATGCTTACATTGGTTTGGCTTTGCACAATGTACGTATTTATAAATAATCCCTGGCAGCGCCACAGGGATCCTGTAAAGCACTGTAGTAGGTGATTTTCAATGATCTTCCGGGTCCAGGAACAGCTGCTGTGCTGATCGACTTCTTCTGCACTGATAAAGTACATCCCCTTCTCCAAGCAGAGAACGCCTAATATTCATTGAGAGATATACTAGGGTTCACTGAATGAATGGCTGCTGTGGCGAGCAAATGACAGTGGAAAGGAAGTCGCTCAGCACAGCAGCAGTGTTCTGTCCAACCTGCATAACTGTCACTTCTGCTGCACAGCTTTGTACATGCAAATGAAGATAACATTTTAAATGGCATGTAAAAAGAAAAAACACGCAAATTCTATAATTGCATGCAATAACTGCATGCACATAGCAGGATATACCATTTTAAATAATACACTATTATGATAGTTGTCTTTTAAACAATAGCGTTGTGGACTATCATAACGAATTCCAAAAAAAGAGGTCCATACCAAGAGACCGGACCATTGGAAGACAAAGACAGCATTCAGGACGAGGACTGCAGGCTAAACAGCACATGATAGCAAAGCTGAGATGCAGACTCGTAACAAGAAAGAGCAAGACTAGCTACATCAATGTCTGAAGCGGCGCTCTGGGGAACTGACAGACTAATATAGGCACAGTGGGGGTTAGTGGAAAGAACAAGGCAGGGAAGAACAGAGCAGAAAGACGAGAGATAGACAGACATGACCAACAAAGTGAAAAGTTTGGAATAGTTGGACTAAAAAGATAGCACAATAAGGAAATGAGACAAAATGAAACGGAGAAAGCAAGACAGGAGCAGAGCCTTACAAAGAGAATGTTCCTGAGATGTCTGATTTGTAAGCTTTAGTGCTGGCCCAGGTTTTCTGAAGCTAATAAAATACCGAGTGCACATACAGTGATACCGTATTTTCGTAGAATGCCAGTTTTTATGCTAACATTCTTCTTTACATTGCCATGAAGCAGCTACATCCATCACACATCCAACATAGTATGTGTAGTTTACATGGTTCTGTTTGAAAAAGTAAATAACTATTAGGACAGTTGATCTTAGGGCAATCAACCCCTTAGCTGCCTTTTTTTGTTCTCTTTATTAGGGGCCTTTTCTGCCTTTCGTTTTATTTTGCGATTGATTTGACTTTTAGCTGCTGTCCTGTTTGCAACAACAAAAAGTTTGCTACAAGGTTTCCCTTTTAACTCAAGGCAACTGGACTTGCTGTATTTTTCTAGAAGATGTTTCACTGGTCATCCAACCAGCTTTCTCAGTGACCTTTTTCCTTCAGATGTAGATATATTGCTGAATCCTGGCTCTTCTATGCTGTGCCATACGCTGGTGTAGCTGCTGTTTTGTTTCACCGACATACAATCCTGAGCACTCCTCACTGCACTGAACTGCATACACAATGTTGTTCATCTTGCGTTTTGGCGTTGGGTCTTTTGGTTCAACCAGTTGTTGCCTCAGTGTATTGCTGGGTTTATGTTTTTTAAAAACCCGGTTTCTGAGTTTCTCAGACACCCCAGCTACATATGGGATGACCAAATTCTTCCATTTGTCATGCTTTTCACCCTCACTGGTACTCTTGGCAGTTTTTTCTCTCCATGTTTCTATTTTGACAAAAGCCCAGTCTGGATGCCCGCAAGTTTTAAGGGCCCCCCTTAGGTGTTTGAATTCCTTCGTTTTGGCCTCTGTTCTGGTGGGAATTTTCAAAAGTGTTTTTTTCCAGGTGGTATGTTGGGGTTTATTTTGGTCTTTATTTTATGGTTGCCTTTATTATAGGTTCAACTGCTTTTTGGAGGTTTTTGCTGCAAGGCTTCCATTTAAAAGAAAGTAGGCTTTTGTTTCAGGGTTGACATTTTGTTTTATTTAAAAGAAATGAAAACTCCCCAAATACCACCCCTGAAACAAAAGTCCACTATTTTATAGAAAAAAAGCAGTTCAATCTAACATTAAGGCACTACCAATAGAAAATAAAGACCAACTCAAACCTCAAAGTACCACCTAAAAAAGTGAAGTGAAACCTTGCAGTAAAAAAGAAAAAGTTTGACCCCAAATCAACTACAAAATAAAATGAAAGACATAAAAGGCCCTAATAATGAGAACCAAAATAGGAGCAAAGAGCTAGCAATCAGAATTAAAGTACAATTCCCAACTAACACTTATCTCTCCCTATGACGTCTGTCAACTTTACCTATCTTTACCCTACAGCAGCTTCCATTACACTTACACTGTGCCCCCCCCCCCCTTTTTTTTTTTTTAAGGCGCTC
>NW_017309350.1:19276-29518 GCF_000935625.1 Nanorana parkeri
CATTACACTTCCCCTTCCCCCCCCCCCCCTTTTTTTTTTTGTAAGGGCACTGGCTAAAAAAAACCATTAGCCCTTCTTAGCCTGCTGGCCATAGTTCATAGGTCATGCAGTGCAATATGATTAAAAACTAATTCTAATGGGTGAATCTGCACATACATTTACCAGAATTGAGAATCTCGAGCCCATGGTATTGGCAAACCCAAACCACACCCCTAATCAAGTATATAGTGTCTGACAGGGGCATCCGAATTGGAGAACAAGAAGAAGTTTACATTGTACATAGCACATGTGATATGAGTGCTAGACTATATGATGCTGTTTCCATATACCCCAAAGAAATAGCATGTCTAATATGTTCAAACATTTGTCATGTTTAATTAGTTGTTTTGATAAAATGTGTTGGGCACACACAGCATCCCTTTGTCAAGATTTACATACATTGTATATACTACTAAGTATCCATTATCCTTGACAAAGGGACCTGAAATGGTTGTTTTACGATTCTGAATGGAAAATGACAATAAATGGATACAAATATTCCATGCCCTGGTGACTTTCTGGGACTGTATTTGGAATACAAATCTGAACAGAACTACAATTCATTTATTTTTTGGCAGGAAACACAATAGACGGCACAACATGTATTTTATGATACATTGAGCTTGTTGCCTAGACAATAGAAAAAAAGATTACAAGCCAGTGGTGTGCAGAATTCCCCTAATTTGTGACGCCTAAGGATCCAATTACTCTTATATGCCTAGAATCACAGCAGACGCATCATGCTAGCATAGGTATTGTTCTAAGGCGTGTTATGTTTTCAATTGCAGCATTAGAAGCAGGTTCTGAAAATTGCAGGTCTTTATTTTTCCATTGATTTGAGATCAAAGGTAACTTTTTGCCGCTGTCCTTTTTATAGCAAACTTTTTTTACTGCAAGGTTTTCCTTTTAAAACAAAAATTTCTTACGCTACAATGAAAATATACTAAACCGTCACAATGCACTGGTCAGTCTAGAATCCAGTGATATCATCCATCTCTAATACACAAACAGAATGGATCATACTAGCAGCTCCCATGTGCCATTAGCATTGCATGGATTACTATGATAGCTAATAATACATCTGAGGTATAATCATTCATGCAAATCCTATAGGGATTTCTGAGGTCATAATGTCCCAAACCTCAATAGCCATACCACAAAAAAGAAAAATGACTGATACCTAATGGGGCCATATTTAGCAGCATCACACAACAATCCTATGTCTCTGGGTGTCCCTTCAGCAAGTTGGCTGCTCGCTGTCAAAGGAAGGAATTGATTGGCATGTTTGAAAACCTGTTGGAATTGCAATTGTTCTCATGCTGTTAAGAAGATATCACCTCTCACTTGCCACTCTTTCTCCTCTCTCCAAGTGGATTACTTGAAAGCTTAGCTGGTCAGATTATGCCCACATGATTGACTATCATCTGATGTCTACATGCACTCTTAGACTGGTTTCTACATCTGATTAATTGCACTGAATATCAATAGAGCATGGTATAGCAGTAACTCCTTTTTGGGGAAAGCCATTTAGTTTCACTGCTAAATAGTTTTTGCTTGAGGCCTAAAAAATCTCCATAATCAAAGTGATATCCTGAGCAGCTGTTTGGAAGATGGATATAGTTTAGAGACACTGACTAATTGATTGATGTAATTTGGGACATATCATTTTTATTAGTATGCAGGTTTTATATAGTGCAGCACTTTACAAAATTGGAGGGAGCCAGTACAGGAGGGCCCTGATCGTGAGGGCTTACAATCTAGTAGGAGGGGCAAGTGATACAAAAGGTAATAATTGGGGGGGGCGTGTCACTTTCAATTCGGCCCGGAGCCCCCCGATAGGCCCGACCCCCCCTACATGCGGACTACAGGCCTCCGGCGTCGCGCCGAAGAGCCAGTATCCTTTAAATAGGTAATAATTGTGTGGGCTGGGTTAATAGAAGAAGTACATTATTCACCTTTTCATTGTTTGGAATGCATTTATGGTACATTACTTACAATCATGAAAAATAAATATATAAGATATATGAAGTACATTGTATTAAATTCTCAATAGTACTAAGTCAATTTCCATAAACCTAGAAACTAGTTGCTTCAATACTATACTATGGACAAAAACCCATCAAAGGAGGGAAAAGAGAAAAAAGGAAGAAAGAAAAGAGAGAAAAGAAAAGAGAGGGAAAAAAAGAATTAAATAAATATATATATGGGCAATCAATCATACATATATCCTAACAAAAACTGCAAAGGGAAAAAATACTTATACATTATTATCTCAGGCGGTTATGAGAAATAGCTCAACCAATACTGGGTTCATATGATGATATTCCACAATCCATTCCACCCATGGCAACCATTTAAGTTCATAGAAGAAGTCAAAGGACAGTCATTATGTCGAGGCAGGTTAGGCTTCCCTGAAGAGATGAGTTATCAGGGGTCACCTAAAGATAAATGGAGTAAGAGATAGCTGTATAGATTGTGTTAGGGAGTTCCAGAGGATGGGAGAGGTTCTGGAGAAGTCCTAGAGGCGAGCATGGAGCTGGAGGCGTGCATGGAGCTGGAAGGTGACGAGGGAGCTGGAGAACAGGGGGTCTTGAGAGGACGGTTTGGGTGATATTTTGAGATGAGGTTGGTGATGTAGCTGCGGGCAGGTTTGTAGATGGCTTTGTATGTAGTTATTGGTATTTTGAATTTTATTCTTTGGGCAAGTGAAAGAGGTAGGCCAACAAGGAGTTTGCCCATTAACTGCTAACATTTTCGGTATTTATAATATAGTGAATGCCCAGTAAATCTTGAAGAATGTTCCATCCAGAGAATGCATACTGTACAGTACAACCTTTTTATTTCTGTGTGATTCCCTGGTGGCAACCCTCAGAGAATGTTTATATACAGTATGGTGACACGTGTGAATGTTCTTTTTTTTCTTCCTGTGTCATTAATTGTTTGGAAGGGATGGCTGTATATTCAGACCAACATTCAGGCCTAGCACTTCTTAAGAAATAAATAAAGGGAGCAATTCAGGTCAGTAAGAGCTGTCTTGCGGATGAATACAAACTATGCCCTAGTGCACATGTGTCAAACTCAAGGCCCAGGGGCCGAATCCGGCCCACCAGGCCATTTCCTAGACTTCTACTTTCAGATCTAGGTATTAAGTTATTACTAAAACCAGTGATAATCGAATGCAGAGGCAATTATGATAAAGATTAGATACATTTATATAGACTTACAGATACCTTTGAGGGCAACCATAATGTGGATGCGGCCCACAATTAAATTGAGTTTGACATCCCTGCTCTAGTGGGTGCTGTAACTGCTCCCTGGGATGAGAAACACCTAGGGGTTCATTTACAAAAAGTTCCATCTGCACTGTTCATATGGCACTAACGAGTGTAGAGAATTCCTATGTAGGGGTGCTAGTGCTGTGCGAACATCATAAATCAATCCCCCAATTTTCCACAACCCGGCCAACCACTACTGCAATGGTAACATACTTGTCCGACAGGGCTTCTATGGGTGAGTTAGGGTGGGCAGAGCCAATATTGCACACATTTAAATTATAGTAACACTTAAATAATTCAGAACACACTTTCTACATTGCCAATACTCATCCATTGCACCATAAAGTATGCTACAAAATAACAGATGAATTTTAACCCTAATGTCTTTACTTTGACTCAGAACTTATACTTTATGTAATTTGATTTCTTGGTGAGCTTGCTGAATACCAAAAGCCTACGTGAGCATGGTTTACCTTTTGAATATAGTTAGAAAGACACACTTAGAAGTACAAGGGCCTGTGTTGGTGGGATTGTTTTTGAGAACAAACGCAGTGTGCGTTTGGCATCAGTTTGAGATGCTCCTGGGAACATTCAGAATTTATTGCAGGTACATTTGAATGCTTCAAACTGCTTTTGTGTTCTCACAGACGTGTATGGGGAGAGAAGCAGCTCTGTCACGAACAAAGGACCATCAACACAGGCCCTAATGCGTTCTTTATTTTCTGAACTCAGTCAAAAAAAGGCAAGCTTGTTATATGTCATCAATAAATGTGTGTTCATGATCAAAACTGTTAGTTAACGTAATGTTTTAGAGGTTAAAAGGTCTTCTTTATTTTCGCATAATGCTGACTTCCTTTTTTTTTCCTTATGAAGACAGACAACAGCACATGGGTATTATGTGAGAATCATGACCCAGGTCTGTAATCCAATTAGTGGATGAACAAAAATGGCACCATTATCACCCTGCTTCAAACACTGAATTTGCAGCTGAAACATTTCTACCGGGAGTATTGATTTTACATTAAGCAGACAGTCTGTACAGCAAAAGAGCAACTTGTACAATGCCAAGCCAATTAAATGAGACAAGATATTGCAATTATCCAGAACCACCCAGCATTTCTAGAAGCTGATTTCTACCGAAAGCAAATCTTTTAGTCATTTTAAAAGTAGAAAAAAAATCAAAGTCTCTCCTCAAAGGTTACAATCTCTTACCTTTTTAGCAAGAAAACCTTCATTCTTGTGCCTCACTGAAATACATTTTATTTTGTCACTATTGTCCAAACTTTGGGACTAAACCCTGAGTGACCAATAGGGGACAAGGCTTTGTCTTGAAGTTAGGCATCTGGTAACACAGTAAAACCAGTTTGAGAGAGGGGCAAACACGAGGCTTTTCTGGCCAATACAGGCAATGGCAGACATCCTGTGGTGCCTGCTCTTAGTACGTTTTCTCTAAAATGGTTCCTTTAATAAGGAAGCCCTTAAAGGGCCAGTATCTTAAGAATTGCTACTGCAGTTTTTGTTTTTAGATGCCTGAGAGTTACTGTAAATTATCCCCTAATAACATACATTTTTTATATTTTTTTACCTTGACAAAGTAAGAGGTATAAAGCCCCTTCCCCACTCTCCGATCAGGAGGGGATCCATGCACAGATCCCCTCTTGATTGGAGCAGTACGGATCCAATGTCACCACTGTGAGATCTGTGTCCATCCACTTTTTTGCTCCATCAGAACTGAAATGATCGGAACCCATGTTGGTCCATGGAGAATCGGATGTAATCGTTCCATTTATATCAGATTACCTCCAATCCAGCACGATCAGGTCTGGCGAAATGGAACACTGTTCCATTTGTTTTTTCCGGACCTGGTCAGAGCCGGATGTAAACAAACATCCATCCGATTAGATCTGGCTGCCCATAGATTTACATTGGCCATCCGCTTGCAAGGGCCCTAAAACTGCCAGACTACAGCATTGTCACTCCATGTTCAGGCTGGGCGGATGTAGCAGTATAAAAATCTTGCTGCTGGAGACCCAAAGGTATATATGAAACCTTTATTTAGCCCACTTGTTCCTGCCTACAGCTGAATTATCAGTTGTCATCGTTTATGCTGTCACTCGTAAGGTGTATCTGTGCTTTGTTCATCCAGCGCAAAAAAACAGGTTCAAATGTATCACTTTCCATCAGCTTTTCCTTACCTTACTTTTACTCCCCTGCAGCTTGGCGTAGTTGCCAGAAGCAGTAGAGTTGTAGATTACAAAGGAATAAAGGATTGGCTGCCATATTTGTTTTTTTGGATTTGGTGCAGACACACAGAGTATGTGAACAGATTAGTGTGCTTTTATTGTGGGCTAGCCTGAAAGTGTGCTTGGGACTGCTTTTGTAATTTTTACATGGAGGAAGTCGCATGCTGCACCATGCCCAGCTCTTGACGCTAAACGGAGTAGTAGGTGGAGCGAAAGAAAAGGAAGTATATGCTCTTTATGGGCAAAGCATAAGTTTGCTTTAAAGGAGAACTATGGGGTAAATGTTTTTCCCCATAGTTCTCCTCAGGGTCACGGGAGGACATAAACTAGCGTCCTCCCGTGAACCAAAGCTCAGTATACCGCGAGCTACAGCTCGCGGTATACTGAGACCGCCGGAGCCGGGACAGATCCCGACATTACTGTCGAGATCCACCCAACTGCGTGATTGACAGCTGGCTCTGCCTATCTAGAGGTAGAGCCAGCGGTACCCACCCCCTCCCTGTTTGTTCCTCCAGTCAGCGCTGGAAGATTGGACAGGGGAGGGGGGGAATCACTGCAGGGAGCTGTGAGTGACAGTTACGGCTCTCTGCAGGGACAGGATTGAGAAGTGAGCGAGCAACGGTATGTGTTCGCTCACTTCCCGATCTATTGAGCCGACGTGTGACAGTTTCATTGTCACACGTCGGCTCGAACTATGAGGTGAGTGAAAATCACTTATCTCATAGTTCTCCTTTAATCTTAATGGTCAAATTCAAGTTTATTTTGACTTCATGTATCCATCAGTGTAACCATCTAAAATATAAACAACAAGCATAACTAATATAACTACTTTCCAATTACACGTTTTGCATTTTTATCAAGTTTAAAGGTATTGTTCTATAAATATAATTGATGACATCACTGATCACTAAATTACAGATATTCACATTGTTTACTACTAATGTTATACTCAAGCTACCATTCTAGAGAAGGTAACAAATGTTGGTGTTACATTTTTCAGAATCTTGTCAAAATTGTTCCCAGGAGCATTCACACATGTACCTTTTTTACAATTAGGGTTATTTCAAGCTTCTCTGCCCAAACACATGCAAACAGCAATCTTTTAGGACAGTCTGACATTTGTATATTTAAGTAATACAGCTTGTATTGAACATCCTGCTCTTTGCCTATCCAATTGTCAGCATATTATTTTTACATCAAGCATTTTTGTGGGTATGACGTGAAAACACATATAGTATCTAAGTAGCTACTTTTTAAAGTAAATTATTATTAAGTAGATTATTTCTGCATGGTCTTCCCTAGTGAGGTTTTAAACCTAAATTCTACAACTGGCGACATTCTGATCTACGATTTCAAGAAAGGTTAACACTTTTTAAACCAAGTTTATTTTACATTTTTTTTTTATTTTCAAGCTACGTTTCCCTGAAACATAAATACAAGCTTTAACCCTTTCGCTTCCAAGCCCGGCGGAACGCTTTTAACCTCAGCTGGCCACACCATTTTGCAATTTTTCACCTTTTTTTTTTTTCTTTTTAACTGCAGCTTATAGCATTTGTAAAAGACACCCCAACCCATATATTTTCTGAAAGCATAGGCCCGGTAAAATAAAAAGATGGTACTACTCATTTTGTAGATAATTGCGATAATTGCGCAAATGTTTATCACATCAAAATTAAACTGATAAAAATACACAATTAAATTGATAAAAGCACAAAAAATATTTAGAATGGATAAAAGCCTCTGTAGTGAGTTGCTTCTACCCAATCAGAAACTCATGAATGAACAGGAAGTGATGTAAAGCACTTCCTGTTCATTCATAACTGGGTACACACAATACTATAGTACTGTGTCCCCAGTTGTTTATAAACAATGGAGTGATCAGTGATCACTCCAGTGTTTGTTCTGCACAGGAAGGATTGGTAAATATTACACATATTTACCGATCCACCGCTATGCACAAAAAATACCTCTAAAAGAGAAAACTGTATTAAGTTAATAAATATTTGTACATTTTAAATTGCGCCTTTTAGCAAAACTGTAAGAAAAGTAGGAACACAAAACTGTAAATAAGCAGCTTATGTTAAAAATAATTTGTGCGCTGTTTTGGTGTGTGTTGTGATAAAATGATACATGAGTACATTTAATCGCAACACAGCATATCACAACGTACAGCAATGCATCACAGCGCTATGCGCTGCCAAGCAGTTGAAATAATGTTATTTTGAAAAGAAAAAAAATCAGGCACCACGGCACATGTGCATGACGTACACCACAATATGGGTCACACTGTTGCACGTGTATAATATATGTGTGGGGGGAAGGGTTATTTTTTTTTTTTTTTTTTTTAATTGGTAAATATTACACATATTTACCGATCCACCGCTCGGCAATGACGCACAGAGCTGCTGTCATCCTGAAACTGACAGGAGGACAGCGGCTCTGCTCTCCTCCCCGCTCGGTCATCCTGATGACAGCTGCGGCTCCTCTCCTCCTCTCTTACCAAGTTCGGCTATCCTGACAGCAGTCAGAGCTCACTCCTCCGCCCCCTTGCCGCACTTCAGCGGCATTTTCTTCAGCGGCGGTGCCTGCTGGGGGAGCCCAGAATTTTTGTTAATAGCTATAATCAGTAGCTTTTCAGCCTCTAATGACAGCTATTAATTTATAGGGGACCATCAGGGGGCCCTTCTGGTGTAAGTTCAGGGTTCTAAAGCGACCATGAGCTTACAGCAGAAGGGTGAATGCCACCAACGTAAGGCTTACTGACGTGGCCAGCTGCAAGCGGTTGTGTTCCGCTGTATGCCTTACGTCAGTGGCAGCAAAAGGGTTAAATCTATTATATTTACATATTTACTTTATTTATTATGGTCAATACCAAAACAAATGTTTTTTACAATTTGATTATATGGGTAATGACTCGCCGCCTGGCTTCCTGATTGGCCAGGAAGCCGGCTCTATGCAAAAAAAAAAAAAGCAGAAGCACTGATATCAGTACTCGGTATCGGCGACAGCGCAGCATTTACTCTTCCCGCTGCCCCAAGGCCAGGTTGTGCAATGCTCTCCCCTCTCACTGTATACACGGAGCGGCAGGGTTAGTTTTAACCCTGCCGTTCTGCTCCCCACATCGGCACGGGCGTTGGGGGATTCCACAGCGCTGCCGCCCCTCTGCGCCCTGCCGCCCCGAGGCCTGGCCTCGGTGGCCTTGTGGGGAATCCGGGCCTGATCGGCGAGTACCGAAAGATAAATATTGGTACTCGTACTCGATACAGAAAAAACGGTATCGGTGTATCCCTAATTATAAGTATATTTTTTTTCTTTGGCAGTTAAATTTAAACAACAGTATAGGGCTGCATCACCTAATTGAAATAATCGATAATAATCAATAATGAGAATCGTTGTCAACAATAGGCTTCAACTGCATTTTAAGTGATGTTTTCATGTTTTATAAAAAGATATATATGGAGAAATAAAATAAATATACACTGACATGTGATGGATTAGATAGCACTTATTCTTAAAGAGATACTAAACTCAGGAGTTAAATCTTGAAAAATGCATTCATGTACCTTAACTATTTAAAAAAATGTATCTTATTTTTGTATCACTCAGCTGTAGATCCTCCAATCACCACTGAATTGGTGCTGACACTTATTTGTGTATCACTCAGCCGTAGACTCTCTTTTGGAGGGTGGCTATTTTTGTTCCCCCTGGTCCCTATTGTGTTGTAAAGTAGTCACTGCTCCAAGCTTGTTCTCGTGATGGACTACAATCTTATCTTTAATTTACTAATTTGGTTTGAGATTATAGTCCATCACAGGAGGGAGCTTGGAGTGGTGACTACTTTAAAACACAACAGGGACCATAGGGAACAAAAGTAGCCACCCTCCAGAAGGAAGGACAGTACAGCATGAATTCAGAGATGATTTGAATACTTAGGTGAATTTCTAAGATTTAACTTCTGAGTTTAGTAACACTATATTGATATATATTTTCCAATTGTTAAAGGGCCTATTCACATAGAAGTTTTGCAATGCCTTAATGTATGTGTTAATGTGTGTTTCATTAGGGAAGCCCATTTATTATAAATGCAACACACAACATATGTGTTGTGGTAGGCTGCAGTGTGTTTTATGTTCCGTACGGTACAATCCATTGGATTGCCATTCACAATGAATGGCACCACAACGCACTGCACATAGAGCAGGTGCATTGCCATACATTGTGGTAACACATGTTAATGGCTGAATGTTCCCTTAAGGAGTCATTCAAACTAAAACTAAAACTTTGCATTCATTTCATCTTTCCTTTCGAATTCCATTATAACTTCTTTTGCTAAAACTGAACTGCGCTAGGACCCCGTAAAGATTTGGGAAGGTTTAGATGTCACAAAAACTTTTCCTTTCAAACATGAACCCTGATATAAAGGAACAGTGTTTAACCGAATGCATAAGTGCACATTTTTACCTTATGGACAATTTAGCATTTCCTAAAGTGAACCTATGGGTACATTGAAATGATAAAAGCTAAATGATAGAACAAGCTGTCATTTCATACTTCTTAAGACTGAAGAAACTCTCACTTCAGGGCCACCTTGAGCCTACCAAACTAGATATTCAACTTGTCACTTTTCTATTTTTAAGCATATTAGTTCCTAAGTTGCTATTTGCATACACACAAACACACATCCT